>NW_010509676.1:0-2912 GCF_000687285.1 Phaethon lepturus
GCAGCTGTGTGGTGCTTAGTTGCTGACTGGGCTTAAACCATAAGAGAGTTGTATGCTGTGTTACTGTCACTCTATAAAATATTTTTCTACAGGTTACTCCAACTGCTTTCAACACTTCCCTTACTGCATGCATACAATTCCCATCTCAAATTTTGCCTACTACTAGCATTGGTGGGTTGGACCTCGCTGGCAGCTAAGTCCCCAGCCAGTGATCCATTTATGTACTTTCTGGAGGGTTACTGATTACATGATTAGTTTAACTTTTGTACAGATTTCTTTAGCCTAATAACTGTGTGATTATGTTTAACAGCCTACTCTCATAGTCCTTAGGCTATACTTGCCTCAAGGCTAACATTTCATCTATGTGTAAATAGTTCATCACAAGAAATGCATGCGTGTAGAACCAAGAGGCCTCATGAAATTAAAACAAAGAAGGGTTAAGAGCAAGGACTGGGAGATTAATGAGTACAGAGAAGATATCTTAACCTTGAGAATAGAAATATCCTAGCAGGAGTGCTCTAACAAGGATGATAAGAAGGAATCGCTTGGCTGTACAACAGAAGGGGCAAACATCCAAGGAGAAGAAATTATCCTCAGGAGACCCGTGACCATAAGAGGGAAAAAGGAGTAGGGGGATAACTCCCCAAACGACCACTGATGACCACCCGAGACCCCCGCGCATGCGTAGTGTAGTTTTGCAACGCCAGCATTATGTAAATGTAGTTAGATAGGCAGGGAGGCGGAGATTTCTCGGAAAATGTGTGAATATTCATGTCTTTAAGGTATATAAAGGATGAACTTTTTTTTCAGGGCATGCATGTTAGGTGGAGCGATCCCCTGTGCATCCAGCGCTGCAATAAAGAATGCCTGCTTTCTAAAACTTCAAACTGAGTGTTAAGAGGGTTTTCTTGCCGTCTTTTTTGGTAACACCAGCCCCTCATTCATTCCACTATCTCAGTGCAGTGGAGGAGGAGGATTGGAACAACAAAAGCAAGAGAACTCACAGGCTGAGATAAACAATATTTAATAAGAGGAAGGAGAAAAAAAAAGAAAAAAAAAAGGAAAAAGTGATGCAAAGGCAACCACTTACCACCTCCTACAAGCCAACTAATGCCCAGCCAGTCTCTGAGCAATGACTACCTTCCCCTCAGTTTTTTTGATAAGCATGACATCATATGGCATGAAGTATCCCTTTGGTCAGTCTGGGTCAGCTGTTCAGGTTGTGTTCCCTCCCAAGTTCTTGTTTACCCCACGCCTACTCATTGGGTACAGCACAGTGCAGAAAGAGAAAGACTAGATACTATGCAAGTGCTGCTCAGCAACAGCCGGAACACCGGGTGTGTTTTCTACACTGTTTTAGTCACAGATTGAAAACACAGCACCATAGAGGCTGCTACAAAGAAAATTAACTCCATCTCAGCCAGACCCAGCACAGCAATGTACTGCCCAAGTCAAATTTGCATGCCTAGATGCCAAGCTTTATCTTCACTAGGAAAATATGATCACATACTTACTTCAAATCTAAATTAATCTTTAAATTTGGGGGTGAGGCCCCAAAGGCAGTTTAGGTTGATCCAAATCTCACCTCCTACAGCCCTCCCCCTTTTGCACCAGTGGTATTAGTGCTGGTGCAGACACAAAATGGAGCAGTTCAGGAGTTGATATAGCTAAAAAGTGATTATTTAAGGGACGAAGCAGCTAACCATCTGGTCACAGGAACACTAGACCAGGAAGGAATAAAGAAATGCTAATTCAGATCTAGCTTGGCTTAAAGTAATAAAGGGCAAAACTTACTTCACTTCTAAACAAGTAAATTAAGACATACGTGCATTTAGTATTATTTCCCTTACAACTCCATTAACTTCTGTAAGTTTTGACATACCATCAATGCTACGGAAGTCCAGTAAGTATGTCCTGCTGTCCACCTGATACAACTGTAGACTCATTTTGGAATATGCACTTGTCACTGGATTCTTCCTTCGAACACGCAGATAGTATGGATTTACAACCTAGTACAAAAGAGATTTGAGTTAGTAACTAGAACTGCTTGAGAAGCACTGCATATTGTTTTTCTTATTTCAACTCACTGGTATTATCAAGTGATTTCAGGCTTACCTGTCACAGTGATGTCGAAATGAGGAAAGTTATACTGGTTAACTCACTTTTGGTTTTGAAGCCATGGAAAGTGAGGTGGAAAGCTCCTACCAAGCCTAGAGTATGGAATTTGAACTATACTGTATAGTGGCTTGGTTATCTGATTTTCCAGCTTATAATTTGGATTAGTCAATGTTGGATAAGTATCAAGTGAAAGCTCTGACCTTACCTTGCCTAATTTTAATACAAAAATCAACTCCCACTTGTGCATAATGAATATGGAAATATAAGACCGCCTTAGTATAATGAGTGAAGTAATAGAGAATGCATAAAAGAACCTTTGTTATATAAGATTGTATAGCCTATAATGATTTTTGTCATGTATGTTTCCTTGTAAGAGAATTGTATAAAACCTCAGCTTGTCTCCCCCGAGGGTGTGCTGGATTTGCGATTTATCGCCTAGCACCTGAAACAAGGATCTAAAACAATTATAAGGTTTTAGCATGTGTCACTAATAAACTGTAAGTTTTGAAAATTTCTTAATATATGGAAGGTTATTGATTACATGATTAGTTTAACTTTTGTACAGATTTCTTTAGCCTAATAACTGTGTGATTATGTTTAACAGCCTACTCTCATAGTCCTTAGGCTATACTTGCCTCAAGGCTAACATTGTACCTATGTGTGAACAGTTAATCACAAGGAAAGCAGGCCTCATGAAAATTAAAGCAAAGAGTTAAGAGCAAGGACTAAGAAATTAAAGAGAACAGAGAAGATATCTTAACCTTGAGCACAGAGACAGACTGGCAGGGAAGTGC
>NW_010509677.1:0-10105 GCF_000687285.1 Phaethon lepturus
AACCGAGCCCTGGGGAACACCGCTTGTGACCGGCTGCCAATGAGATTTAATTTCATTCACCTCAACTCTCTGGGCTCAGCCATCCAGACAGTTCTTTACCTAGCAAAGAGTAAACCTGTCTAAGCCACAATCCGCCCGTTTCTCCAGGAGAATGCTGTGGGAGAGGGTCTCAAAGACGTTACTAAAGTCCAGGTAGACAACATCCACAACCTTCCCCTCATCCACTAGGCGGGTCACCTTGTCATAGAAGGAGATCAGGTTGGTCAAGCTGGACCTGCCTTTCATGAACCCATGCTGGCTAGGCCTGATCCCTTGGTTGTCCTGCACATGCCCTTTGAGCGCCCTCAAGATGAACCACTCCATGATCTTCCCTGCTACTGAGGCTGGCTGGCCTGTAGTTCCCCAGATCCTCCTTCCGGCCCTTCTTGTAGATGGGCATCACATTGACAAGCCTCCAGTCATCTGAGACCTCCCCTGTTAACCAGGACTGCTGATAAATGATGGAGAGTGGCTTGGCAAGCTCCTCCACCAGCTCCCTCAAGTACTCTTGTGTGGATCCCATCCAGGTGCATAGACTTGTGGGTGTGCACGTGGCACAGCAGGTCCTTAACTTCTTCCTCCTGGATTATGGGGAGTTTATTCTGCTCTCCATCCCTGTCTTCCAGCTCAGGGAGCTGAATATCCTGAGGATACCTGGTCTGGCTATTAAAGACTGATGTAAAGAAGGCATCAAGTACCTCAGTTTTCTCCTCATGCTTGGTGACAATGTTCCCCCTCACATCCAATAAGAGATTGAGATTCTGCTTGGCTCTCTTTTTGTTCTTAATATATTTGTAAAAACATTTTTCGTTGTCCCTTTAAGTCACAACAGGGTCTTCAGTAGTTCTGAACTTTTAGGTTTTGTAACTTGTTGTGGTCAAATGCACCAGAATGTTGGGAAGAAAAGAGAAGGAAAGAAAAGAGGAGGAAAGGAAAAAGCATGCAAGATTAGCAGTGGATGAGTGAGCAAGAACAGGATACTAGTAACGGTAGAAGAAAACCATGACAAAATTTTATTGGGAGACAGGAAGGCAAGGGAGGTGCTACAGATTTAATGGAGAACTCTGAGGTGTGTTGAGAGCTTGCAGGGAGATTGAGGGTCCACAGCACAGGGGAGAAGAAATCATAGATGAAAGCAAAGCTTCAGGAATAAAAACCAGACAGGGAAAATAACACAGATTACATGCTGGAGCCCTGAGGCTCACAGAGCATGGAGAGGGACTGCTCAGTCTCTCCACATCTCATCAGCCTACCCTTCAGGCAGGGTTACACTGTTGCTGTAACCACTACCAAGCCTGTAGGGAACGGATGAGACATCAGAGTTGGGCCAGCTTTGTGTTTTCAACACAGGGGTTGCCACAAATCCCTCTTTTGCTTCAAGCCTATATTTTTTCCCAGTAAATTTTGCCCAGTATATGGATTCAACCTACACAGAATAATGTTGTGGGCAGGATTACAGAGCATGGACTTTCCCAGCTGACACCTAGGGAAAACAGTTTCCTTTAGTCTTAGTTTAACACTGGATACTAATCAGGTCAGCTTCTTCAGGCAACTGAGGTTTCTTCCTTTTCATGCAGAGGTCTTTGGTCCTTCTGCTCCCATTCTTTATTCCCATTCATTAATTTGGTCTCTTTTTGACTAACAAGGATGAACAACATCACAATCAAAACCTGATTCAAGAGTTCAGTTTTTGCACATAATTTTAATAGTGGTACAGAGCAGGCAGATTAATCACTGCACAAGAAATAAAACTGCAAAAATAGTTTTAAAATACCAGCTTTTATAATAATTGGTAGTTAGGGAAATCCATTGCTTAGTTCATCTTGTACAGTATATAATTAATCCTTTGACCCTTACAGTATTACATGTACCAGATACAGATCCAGCAGATGCATTGAAGTGTAACTCTATACTCAGTAGTGAGATTACTTGCTGACAGCATTTTTTCACACCAGTATCATTGTGGTTTGCCCTCATCTTTCAGTACAAGGGAAGCAGAGTTGCAGCAGAAGGCAGATCGCTTCCTTGAGCAAACATTAACTGCTTTGTTCTCTGGAAACATTAAGGTGGAGTCCTTGATAAATTAAGGAAAACAGACTGTTTTGATGAAATTGCAAACAAAACAAAACAAAACAGATGGTATAAGGCATAGTTGAGTTTATCTGCTCAAACAGGGAACTTGAGAGGGGCTTGTCCAGTTAATATTCGTTTGTGTTGACCAGTTAGATCAACCTGTCAAACTAACTGAAAGTTCTCATTAACACAGAAAAATCACTGACCTTGGTCTGAAATTGGTTTAGGCCTATGTGAACTGAGCTGGGTACTGCAGCTGTGATTTATTTGGGAGCACAGTCCCACAGCAGAAATACTAGGAAAATGAGAGTACAGACAGTCTCCCAGGCTCCTTTCCACAGTGTTGGCTGAAGCACAGACATCCTGGAGCTGAGTAGGAAGGACACTCAGTACAAACCTAGTCAACTTCTCACCAGACTTTCAGGAGCAGAGAACACATCTGGTCGTGTTGCTGCTGATACACACGCTGGCTTGCCCCCAACACTGGGCTGACAGCAGAATGTGAGCACAGTGCCAGACATTTTGGGTTCTAGTGTCAGTGCTCTGACAGGTTTTAGGGCTTTAATAATATCTATGTCAGCCTGGGAAGTCTGACACCTTCCTGTTTGCAATACTATTGTTTCCAAGGGTATGTACACGTGTCAGTCTGTCACCATTCACAAAGGTGTGACAATAATCTATATGTATACTTTTTTATTAAAACCCAAGTATTTTCTTCAGTTTCAGTTTCTGAGCTGGAACTGCTCAGATATGAGGCTTCTGAAAGCACTCACCATGTTAAGCTTGCCATATATTTCTTAAAATTAATAGACAAAAAGAAACAGCTATATCAAAGTAATGTTAAACAAAAATATTCTGGAAACACAGTTGAAGGTAATAAACTGCTGTCCCCACCTGTGCCTGCTATGTTCTCCAGTGACTCACCGTCACAGAATTTCACAGGAAAGATCTCTCTAAAATGTTGGTCTCAGAGGGCTTGTGTCAGGCTTAATAGGGAACCAAATGAATTAATCACATTAGCTCACACAGAAAGACCCCATCATGTATTCATCTTTGTAAATCCCAGCTGCACTGGATAATAAACCATCTCAGGGATGCTGCAGTGCTGAACAGGGACAGTGCAAGCCAAATGGGATGTCTGCTCCCTTATTCAAAGTTATGCCACATCTCCCATTGCTTCAGTTTAGGCTTCCTGCTTGCAGAGCTCCTGTTTAAAGATGAACTGTGAGCAAGGAGAGGTGGCTTGGAGAAAAAAAAAATCCTTCACTCCTCAGTAGCCAGTTTTCATTTTCCAGTTCCAGAGTGGAATAATATGGGTTTGGTGAGCCCATGTTGAATGACATCACTCTAGGCACTAATTTTCATTCAGGCAAGAAGAAGCAGTAGGTAATTGTCCCCTGATTCCTGCATGGGATACTCCTGGACCTTATAAACCTGAAACATCAAAGGCATCTAGATAGGCCATTTCCCAGACCACAGTATAAAGACATGTACTATGTGCAATACCAAGCACAAGAAGCAAGGTCTGGGAGGGTTCTCTCCAGATATGGAAGCACTGTACAACCACATGTGCCTTCCTAAGTGAAGCTTGAACTTGGGGACAAGAGAAGTCACCTTGTGGCAAAGGCATATTTTCATCTAAATACATTTCAGGTCTCCTTCAACTGGCCTCTGTGAGGTTGGGACAAGTAAAAGGACTATTTGATGAGCTGCAAGTGTCCAGAGATTATTTCCTGAGCTTTTCTGTGACATCTACAGGTGCAGTCATCTTTTCAAAATATGAATATTCTCCTCAGAACTCATTCTGCTGAAATAAATTAGGGCCTGCACTCTTTCAAAAAATCATCTGCAAGACTGTCAAGTACATGCATTATTGGTTGGTTTAACATCACAGGTAGTTTGGTTTAGGTCAACAAAGTAAAGCCCAGTGCAGATCCTTTCATTTTGGCAAATTTATCCCAGAAACAACAATATCTTTGGAATGCTCTGACCTCATTAAAAACACTGACTTTAGAATGAAAGAACCTTCTGGATTTTAGAGTAAGTAGAAAGAAGCTTATATCAGAGGCAGTGAGAGTTCTTTCACAATACTTCTCATTCCCTTCTGAGTTTTCTGACAGGATGAAAGAATATGAAAAGGGAATGTGTGTGTTGCACTATTTCAGTAGCCACATTATAAGTGTTCTTGTTCTTTTGGTAAATATTTCAGCTTAATTTGGTAAATATTTCATGCCATTTGAGGTTTTTCTGTGTCCTCTTTAGTGAGGAAACTTGCCAGTCAGAAGTTTCTTTTTCCCATAAGCTGGTGCAAAACGAAATTCCCCTCTGGAAACTGACAGGGAAAAACATACTAATTTCATCAAGACATTATTTTTAAAAATCCAGTATTTAATTCTTTACTGTTGAGAAGAAAATACACTTCTTTCAGGAATCTCCATTAACAGGGAAAGATAACAGCAAATGCCAAAAATAAAACAGAAATAGCCCTCACAACATCTCATAAAGCAAATGATCCAAAGACCAGAGTCTGCTTTCTCCCATGTGGGAGAAGACACTAGTAGTGATATGAGAGAAAGGAAAACAATTTGTCATTTTTTGGAAAGCTTTCCAGATTTTCTCATACACAATATATCAATTGGTACAATGGTTCACAACACACTTTACAAAAGGGTCAGCCTGCTCCAAGTTCATTTTCATACCTTTTGTTTCACTCACTTCCAGAAACTATGATACTGGTTGCAAAGCTGTGATCAGCTACTTCCTATTCTTGCCATCAGCAAGAGTACCTTAAAATTGGTGATTTATGGCTATTTAGTTGACTGAATTTGTAGCCGTTATTATCACAGTCAGATAGCAAGACTCAACTGCATATCAAATATATCCCAACCTCAGTATAACCTGGATTGTGCATCATTCCCTGATTAAAGATGTGTCAACTTTTCACTCTCTTGGACCAACTGTTTTGGCTGGAAAACAGGCCTCTGCTATGTCTCGATGTTATGATACAAACATGCTGCCTGGCTGACCTCTCATTTTCACCATTTCT
The DNA here is from genome assembly GCF_000687285.1 of Phaethon lepturus. NCBI lineage: Eukaryota > Metazoa > Chordata > Aves > Phaethontiformes > Phaethontidae > Phaethon > Phaethon lepturus. The sequence continues at coordinate 5,159 of NW_010509677.1, forward strand.
GTACCTTTTAGAGACATGGGAATGCTGTTTTTTTATGCTGTCGTCAAGAGGAGCACAATGTTCAAAAGACACAGTTGCATGAATAGCATTTTAACTTAATGTTATGCAAGAGAAGAAGAAATCTATCTCACTATTTTTTAACTATGCTTTGTCAAGAATTTTTCAATGACATAGTTATTCCGCAAGAAAAGGCAGCAAAAATTTCTGAAGCTGTCAAAAGAAAATATGTGCCGTAAAAAGAAATCTGTTTTTCATGCAAAACCAATTTTCATTAGGAAATATAATCACTGCTGCTGCAAAACTGAATTCCTAAAATGTCTAAAGTTTTTAAATTTTTCCATCTCAAAAATTCTGATATTTTGTCCCATTTCATGGTAAAGATGTAAAGCCATTTTTTAAATATGTGTTAGTTGAAGCACACCATTAAGTTAGAGGTGGTTTAATGACCTTCTTGTTAACATCTTCCTAAGGATAACCCCAAAATCCCTTTCAATTTTACTTATTTATGGATGCATTTCATTAGTGCTAATAAATGAATAGCTGTAAAATTAATGAAGTTTTCATGACTAGGTCAACATACTCCATAGAAAATGGCGATTATTCTAGCCCTTCTCTCTTCAGAACTTGGAGTGTCAAGCCCTTCCTCAGTTCGTTATCCCTGTGACTTCCTTAATCACTATCCAAAGTTGTCTCCAGAGTCCTGCCATTTCACCTTCTTTCCTAGAAAGCATCTGCTGCATCATGTTCTCTACTTACCATGCATTAGTATCGCTCCCTAACCACATCAGTGCTCTGAAGTACCTTCCTAGTGATAAACATAAACAAGCCCAGTATAATCTGAACTCTGTGCCAAACTGTGTACAAAGAGGCAACCAGTTTTTTGTGAAAGTTAATATGCAGTACCTTGCATACACAACCAGGAAGTGCTGGACGTTTGCATATATTGGTGTAACACACTCACTCAGAGATGTGCAAACTTCCCTTGTCATTGTATTAGTTCAGCTGCAGAAGAAAATAGGGTGGAACTGCAGAACTATTCCACTCCACCTAATTTTTCTACCCTTTATGGCAAAAAATGGCTGGGTTTTTGATGTGTGGGGAGCCTGATGAAGAAATAAACAGCTTTAATGTTACGTTTTATATTTCAACCATTTGACATTAAAATCAAATGTCAAAAAAACACCAAAGCTTAAAAATAATGTTTCAAGTCCTATACCTTTTCCCTTAATTTTTTTTCTAAATAATTATATTTGCCAATTAAGCACAAATTCTTGAAGACATTTTTCTTCCTTGGAAACTGCACTTTACTTCCAATAGGACTTGTTCATCAGTCATAACAACACCTCACCTCTAGTTTGATGCTAGTGACATTCTAATAGTCCCACATGGACCTAATCTGAAAGGCAGGACTCTCTGTAATTCCAAAATACACTTCTTCATTTCTTCTCTTCCTATTAAAGCATGCTTGGTAAATTTGTCCTTGGGGAACCTTGAGTGAATATTGTGTTTGTGGATGTTATGAAGAAACACAATGAAAGCGGAACATTTCAAGAATAATGTAGTTTTTTTCTTCTGTTATGATATTGTCGTCAAGAAGAGTTTTTCCTTGTTGACGCTTTCTCATCTAATTGCTTTGGAGTGAAAGGGACTGTAGTTCTTCTGCATAAATTCTTGATGATAACTAAGGGCTTGATAGAAGAAAAGGGGGAAAAATAGAAAAAAAAAGAAAGGAGAAGAAAAAGAGAGCATGAACCTTTTAAGGCTGCAGACTGGAGGAAGAGGAGTCCTATTGGCAGCAAACATGAAAAAAAAAATGTTTTCCTTAGTCTTGCTTCACTCTGTCCCTGGTTTCACCCTGAAAAATTGCAGAAAAATCATGACTGACTAAAGAAAAAGCCATGACCAGAGACTCAGGTTGCCTGTTTCTTTGACGGAAGAGACAAAGGAAGGTGCCTATTCACTGAGTGGGAAGAGCCACAAGTTACTGGCTATAATTCTTCATCATACCCTCTAGATTAAAACCAGATAGTCTGGAACTTGCTGAAGATAGACGCACCAGCTGTCAGGGGTGAGACATGCTGGAGGAAATAGAGGGATTGCCCAGGACTGCAGATTGCCTATTCCACTGGAGGAGAACTTCTAGGAGAGGAGACATGAAGGTTTATACAAAAACCTGAAGCAAAGCTGAAGTGGTTCCCACCTTGCCTCTAGCTCAACGTTCCTGTGTGCACAATCCAGATCCCACTAAACAAACAGGAGTTGGTTTCATGTTCAAAACAATGCTGTCAAATGGAGACGGGGTTCTTCTAATTCATACTTAAGAGAATTTTTAATAACCAAACGTGCTGTATATGCCTAGCAAATTGCAATGACAGCAAAAGACATCCCATGCACAACATTACTTCATAGCAAGGAGCATTGTAGGAGAACATAAAATTTAATGATCTCTATAGTAACATCAATCAGTTACACTTACTTCTGAACTAACTCCTGACTGTTACTGGAGTGTCAGTTGTGACTAGCTTCTCATCTTATCCTAGCCAAATTCCCCAAGTTCTTTTGTTTTCCCATCTACTTCCTGATTACACTAGCCCACACCCTAGTCAGGGGGAAGTAAGTGATACAGCAACATAAAGCGAATGCAAAATGGTGAGGGTATGTTCTAGTCTTACCTCTCAGAAATCTGTCTTGTTAGTCTACAGGACACTCCATTATGACCTTACCAACAACACTTAACACTTACCCCATCAGTTCCTCACAGTTTTGCATTATATGGCATCACATCTGCGTTTTTATTGGTATCCCAACTTCAGGAGTAGTGTAGTTTTCATAGAATTTCCTTTCAACAAATGGAAATCCTCACAGTTGTGGAGAAAAGTGCAAACATATACTCCAAATGTTACACTAGAGGCTCAAAAGATACAATACCAGGATATAAAAAGGGAGGAATAGGTATGAGACACCTGAAAAAGCAATGAGAAAACATTCTTCAAGTACAACAGAACAGTTCAAGGCAAAGTATAGGTCTGTTACTTCATGGGAAAAGTGAGAAAACAATGGATGTTACAAACAAATATTCTACTTTTTTTTCTCTCATTCTAATCTTCACAAAAATGTGACCAGACAATGTTAAAAGGCAAGAAAAACACTGGCTAAATTAAAGAAAAGAACAGGATAAAAATACTGTAAAAGTTGTCCAAGTCTGAAGAAACTCACCCTTGAGTGCTGAAGGAAACAGTCAAAGAAATCTTAAAGATTATTGTTCCTAAGAATGAGTAGAGGAAAGGTGAAGCCCCATGAAAGCGCAGGGCAAACATATACCCACTTTTGTAAAAGGGAAAAGGAGACCCTAGAGAGCTCTGAGGTAATCACTCTAACTTCAGCCTCAGGAAATACAGAATTTGGGACTTAAATGAAGCTCACTGTGGAGGAAAAGAATACAAGTACAGGTAGCAAGTGTTTGTCAAGAATTGAGGATCTGGCCTTGCTCATAAGGGTACTCACTGGGTACAACGTGTATCAGTTTCAGTAAATCCGCACATAACTTCCTTGTTAGCAAACAATGAACCTATGTCTCTGATGAGCTATCTTAGGGAACAGACATCTGGCTAGGGGTGGTCTGTTGTTTTTTTTAGAAGATAGGCAGAATAGTTATTGATAATACACTGTCATTTCTGGAGAGAGATGCAAACTGGTTCCCATGGGGGGTCTGTCCTTGTGCCTTGTGTTATTCAATTGTTTCATTAATGACCAGGAAAATAGAGAGTAAGTGCACTTACAGCATTTGCAGATAACATAGAACTGAAAGGGGCACTCAAGAGGGATGGATCAGAATTTAAAATGATCTTTAAAAATTGGAAAGATGGCCTGAGGTCAACAAGATGAAAGACCACAGAGACAAGTGATATATTTTGAAGGGACAGAGCAAATGTGTCACTACAAAAAAGGTAGCCAGATGACTAGGATAGTGTTAAGGGTTTTGAGGGTGAAACTAGTTCACAGCAGCAGGATGCTACTGTGCCTCTCTTGGGCTGTGTTAATAAGAGTATTCAATATACACTCTGGGGTTTCAGCTGCAGTACTGTATTCAGCATGGAGCGCTGTACTTAGAGAAAAATTAATTATTCTCTGGATTATTTCCGTTCTGCAAAAAGGATTTAAGAGAAGTGAAAAGACATTATGTCCCCCAGTTGCCTCCAGCTGATGTCATATAGCAATCCAGTGGCAGAAGACTTGGCAAGATACAAGACTTCTGTTTGTCTGGATTGTACCTCTTTGGACATGTTTGTAATACCATTGATCATTTTAGTCTTGCAGCTAGTGTAAGGACGACTTTAGGTTCCAAGCTTCAGAAAACAGGAAATTTTTCCAAACCCTGGAACATGTAGGCCTACCTTCTGCATTCCTCCCTCCCTCCCTCAGAGTATTGCCTTGTCCTATGAAGACCATTGCAAAACACTGCTTGCTTACCACATGACCAGCAATATGTGTTTTCTGTCTGCCTAAGACAAATATGTCTTTTGCTTTGAAGAAGCTTAAGCCTGCCTTCCCTCCACATAGATGTACAAGCACCTCTCAAGCAAAGACTACTGTTGTTCTTTTTGTGACTTCCTTTTAAAAAACAGTTCCACTGCTATACTTTCTTTCATTTCATTTCCAATATAAGATTGTTTTCTTTGTAGAAGCAAGGATTTCAATGGCAGACCAAAGACATTGCACCTGTTGGTCAGGGACACTGCCTCCCTTTGACCTTGACAACAAGAGTTGTAATTTCTTTCTAGGATTATTTTTTTCCCCTTAATAGCACATTATGATTTTGTTTTGTTGTTGTTTCCCACAGGTTGCACATGCTCACAGACAGAGTTTCCCTGGGGAAGAAGAACTGGATTCTGAGAAAGCGTCTACCGTTTTTTGGTTTGTTTGATTGTTTTCTTTTTTTTCTTTCCC
>NW_010509677.1:10136-11090 GCF_000687285.1 Phaethon lepturus
TGGAGAGAAAAAAATCTTATACTCCCACCAAGAACTGTGAGGTTTTTGGACAACTTTGGAGGTTTTGCCAGAGACTCCAGAGTAAGACAACTTTTGTTACCCAGACCAGCTGCACTATGGATAGAGTTCAATATCTGTGCATCTGTTTCTGAACTCTATTTTCAGAAATCTAATTAATTTGGAACAACATCATGCAGAAGATAATGGAGGTACAGTTAATGCTAGAGACAGACTCAAGTACCAAATGGAACCATTGAACTATAATCTTCTCCTATGTTGAGAAAAAACATAGCAGAAGGGTCCAAGCAGCTAAGTCTCAGTGCAGTTTTTCAGAACTGTAGGATTTGCTGGTAGTGAAGCATCTTCCTTCTCAGCAGTTACTCAGCAAATTTTCACATGTCCCTTCCTTCTCTCTCTTTCATTAACACAGAAAACTTTAGTCCAAGGGATTTTTCTGTTTCAGACAAATTTTGTCCCACCTATTCATAACCATACATTCTACTTGTGTATTGATTACCTGGTAAAAAGTCCAGTAGTGGCTGGAATTCAGATACATGTATATTATAATTTCTTGCTAACATGATTTCTAGCTAGGTCTTCATAAGACTTATTAATAAAACACTTTTCATATTAGGCTTTATTTTGTTCTTATGTGATGTATGCTGCAGAAAACCATGGCCTAGGTAATGGTATTATAGCATCCTGCATACCAAATACATCTCTAACTGAAATATAACATTTGGATAAAGGCAGTAAAATAGAATATTTGGAGCAAAGAAAGGAAAAAAAACACAGTGGCAAATTTTAGGTGTTCCCAGCTTCAAAGGAGTTTCAAGACTCGCCATCGGTATTATTGCCTCTTCTTCAAGAAGCTTGATCAGCCACCCATCCTTGGGCTACTAAGGGAAAGGATAAAAACAGTACTGGCATGAGTGCTTATCATGAAACTTAACC
>NW_010509677.1:11109-20255 GCF_000687285.1 Phaethon lepturus
CCTGCTCCAATTTGTTTGGTGTAGCTCCGCTCTGGTGGAGCAATGCCACCACAAGCAGGGTGGCAAATGTTAGATACAGCCTCATTCATATCTATGCAATGTGGAAGAGAGATGTGCCTCTCAACTCCTAGGACAAGTAAGGTCCACAACTAGAGGTAACTAATTTAACCAATGATCTTCAACATCCCATTGGCAACAGTCACCATCACAAACACTATTGTACATTTAAATGGTGTTCTCCAAGTTCTTTTAATTCATTTGTATTTTCAGCTGCTATGGGATTCTGATACACACGATGGGGTATGTCTCTTATTAATAATCTTTCATAACTCTAGGAGATCTTCAGAAACTGTGTTCCTTGTGAAGATAATCATAGAAGCCAGTCTTGCTTTTCAAACAACTTGTAACCACAGGTTGTTCCTGTCTCATTTGCCTGAAGTGGGTGAAATATATCTCAGATGGGGACCTGAAGATCCAGGGTCATGTTTTTGTTTGTTTTTTTTTTTTTTTCTCTTTGCAGATGCAGAGAACATCCATAAGCAATTATTCCATTGACTCAGCAATTACTAGTAGAGAATGAGGATATAAGCTATATTATTCTGTGATAACACTGTGGGAAAGTGTAGATACAGTCATTTTAGATGAAAGTTGGTGTACAACCTATTCCACGAATCAGAGAGAGTTACTGATGCTCTTTGCATAGTAGCTGGCTATAGATCTCCTAAGATGAAGATTCTATTTGTTCAAATGCAGCTGTCTGAAAGTCAGGTGTCTGCTCCAAATTACCCACTTAAGCTCACTTTGCAGAGAGACGGAATGTCAAAACAGCAGTTTGAGCAAGCTGGGATCAAATTGCCTCTGGACACCTGGCAAGCATATATACCTAGGAAATTCACATCACTGGTAATGAATTGGAAACAAGCTCTTTCAGGGACCTTGAGCCTGCAAGGAAAGCTTGAAATGTCTCACTGAAGGTCCAACTGCTGTTGGACTACAGTGGTAATCATCTTCTACAAAAAGCAGAGGAACCTGCTCTCTGGTACTGGGAAGAGAATGACCCAGTCACCAGACAGTGGTGAATACCTTTAATGAGAGGATAGAAATGTTCTGCCTGCTAACCTCCTTTCCAGGCACTTTACTGCCATGCGACTTAAGGGATTCATATCAATAATTGCAAGCAAAGTCATTGCAGGTGGACCTTGGAGTGCAGTAGGCTCTTTCCATATCAAACAGGCTACTTCTATGAGGACTGTTAGCAGGTTGTCATCTGCAAGGCTGTACTTAAGTATCCCCTTCCAGACTCAGGTCTGCCAGTGAAGGAGGTACTGTGCCGAGGCACAGTTTTGCCTCTCCCACAGAACCATGCTGTCATGACCGATGTGGGTTACAAAGGATTCAGGCAAGCACCTGGCTTTCTAGGAACACCCATGCCTGATAAGAATCATGCTGGAGGGATGGAAAGAAAGTGAAGGTTTTCATTCGGATCAGCTTTCTGTGAGACATTACATTTGCAAGTGTTTGTTAGGAATGAACTTTCTAAGATATACTTAGCACCAAAAGTAATAAAATGGCATTGGGATTATTTGTAAAAAAAGTAAACACAATTCTTTGCTGTTAATTCTGTTTAGAACTGCTCAGCCCTAGACACAGTAGGCTCTTTTGTCTTTTTCAGTCTTTTTTCTGCTAAGAAATGAATTTCTGTAGTTCTCTTTTCATGCCTCCTCATCCCCAGATATTCCTTCTGATATTGAAAAGCCATTCTTTCTAACGCCTTTGCTTTACCACACCATATTAACCCTCTGGGTTACCTTTACAGTGACCAGAAAAGATCTTTATTTCCAAATGTAAATGTCTACGGTAAGATTTCTAAAAAAATGGGATTGTTTGAATATATGTAATCCACAGTGTGATGAGGAAGCAAAAAATCCTTCATTTAAAATAAAAGAGAGTTATAGACTATTTACTGACAGGTGCTGACCTGGTTCAATCAGGTGAAAAGAGGATTTTGATGCCATTTGTTAAAGAAAATGAAAAATGTTTAAGTGCTCATTGGTTGTATGTAGTATTTCAAAATAATAGAGAAAAGATAGATTCCTGCAGCAGTTGTGTTAAAAGGATAATTATAAACCAAATCCCAGGGCAAACAAAAGAAAAATGCATTTGTGTCTCAGGACACTGCTAACTGAACATGTCTGTGTGGGAATTAGATATTGCTGATTTTCCTGAGTGACACACATAGCTGCATGTTTTCTGTGTTGCACTCACAAGTGTGCATTCACCAAACACCTATACAGAGGAGAGGAAGATATCACAATATTAGGAAGGGCAACCGCTGATGAAATCAGTAGTAAGCCCAGTCACAGCTTAAAGGACACTTTTGGTCCTCAACAGGAAATACTCAGTGTCAGTGAAATACCTCCTCATGGTAAGAAGGACAGAAAGCCAAAACATACACAAGCACATGACATTAGAAATTACGTGGGCAGTGTACTTAAGGCTGCAATGATTTCACCCATTTTCCCTGTTGCATGACATGAAGCCCTTGTCCCAGGATGCAATGTGAGAACCACCCATTGGTCTCTAATACAGGTATGTAAGACTGATGTTCCCACATAGACTGGCTCCCCATACCATTTGAGAGTATCCATTTTGTGACCCACCTCTTCCTGAAACACAATCTTAAGCCCACCTGAAGACTCAACCCAGCCCACACAGCCAAGAGGGTCCCTAGCACTGCTCACCAGGTACTGATACTTCAGATTCTTTGTTCAGTGCAGTTTTCTGGTTTTCTACTCCCTTGAGAAGTGATCACTGACTGGAGTCTCCCCAGCAACTTTACTCCTTCTTCTCAGAGCTTGAGAGGCTTGTGCTTTACCCAATTCATCTTTCTTCCCTCTATGGAGGGCTCCAGCTCTGGCTGGACAACTACTTCACTACAAGCAGGAAGGGAGGTACTTTGTCCTTCAAGCCCTCTAGACTCAGGGTAAGTGCATGAAACCATCTCAGTGCTCTCCATCAATTTCACTGTACCCAAGTACAGTGGGTACTCAATTTCACAGCCCCAAGAATGGCTCTCTAACTCAATGGCTACTGCAAATATGAGAAAAACTGAGCAGAAAAGCACACTGCATAGAGTAGATGTGGGAAAGCAACTTACATGGGTATACTTTGTGAATCTGCACATGCCAGCAGAAAGACAACACTGTATATGAGAAATGGATACAGATAGAACGTAACTAGAACTAGGCAAAGCATAAGGAATGCGTTTAGAAAAGAAAGACAAAAAGCAAGTCAATTTTAACAAATGTTTTTGTCAAAAATAAAGAACAATTTTTTAATATATCAAATTATCTCTGTTGTTTTTTCAGTTATCTTTTGCTTTCAGTCAATAAAAATGTTCTTTTGGGTGTTTTTTGTGCAAGTAGAAGACACCCTTCATTTGCAAATGATATTTTTAACATGTCTTCAATTAATAGGAGAAATAGTGCTTTAGAGAAAGGCTTATATAATTCAATTTTTTATGAAGCATCAAAAATCTGTGCAAAACAGGCTGAAGTTAAATGGATCTGGATTCTTATTTAGAAAAGAAAACACCTGTTCAATTAGACTCTCTTTGGATTTTTCCTCCATTTTTTTGAATCAGCCACAGAATCATAAATCCATTCTTTTTCCCCAGGTCAGCTGGCTAACCTTTAGAGGAAAATGCTAAAAATTATCCTAAAGCAGTAAAAAAAAAGATTCATCTCATCAGGGAGAAATTAAGCAATAAAAGCCAACTGAACAAAAGATTGTCATTTACATAAAGTAAATCCATAAGAGCACTCTAAGTGCTCACAAGTATAAGGCATAACAACACCAGGTCCTGTTATTTTCATTAGTCCATTAAAATGAAAGTCAGAACAATTGGAATGTCTAGAAAAAGAAGCTGCCTTAAAAACAAAACTAAATGTCATTAAAAAGGCAGAAATCTAACACAAAAAAATGTTCTGGATAAGCTGACAGAAGCTGTTCTGAAAACACCAGCACCAGAGAGATTCCACACAAGGCTTCAAGTAGGCATGATTTAGGAACCTAAATGAACTTCTCTTTATCAGTTGCATTTTAATAAAATCAGTTCAAAAACTGATTGAATTGGTCTAGTGCCAGAGATCATAATGATGTTCACATCATATGGCACAATGATTTTGACAAAAAACACAGGAAGAAAAACACTGCTACATGTAAATGGGAAGGACAGAAAGAGAACAAAAATGGAAACCACCTGAAGAGTGTCAGGTATGGAGAAGACCTGTTGTGTGGTGTGCCGTACAAAGATTCAGTCAGTACTCCTTCTATACTGAAAGCCCTATGGAAAATGTAAACAACTTCTTCAGTGAAATATTTCAGAAATTTCATTAATATTTTAATTTGGGGCTTTGGGCAGCAGTGGCTTTTTTCTTTTTCAGGATTTTCTTGATGCTTCTTCCAGTTTTTGTTCTGCTACTCAGAAGAGAACAAAAATTTAAAAAATAAAGGAAAAGATCAGAGAAAAAAATATTTGAGGAAGGGAGAAGCATTTTTTGACTGGTGAAATGCTGTCCAGATCTGAAGGTCTACACTATTTTGGAATAAACAGAGAGTGACAAATGATAATGCAACGACCAAAAGACAACTTTTTTATTATAGTGGTCATTGTAGCTATGCCCGAAGAAGACAAATCAGGATAAAAGGGTCATTCAAAATACAGATGGCTTGTGCTGAAGAAAAGTCTCTGCTGACACTTATTTTTAAAGTCTGTATTTTCCACAACTATCTATTAAACTGTGAGGGCTGGAAAGAACCAGTTTGACTCTACTCGGGGAGGTAACATCTAGTCCCTGAATGTTTAGAAGCTGGCTTCTGTCCTAAGGCTTTGCTTGGTTCAAAGTGTTTGGATACAGAGTTCCTGTGATTTCCCAAACTAAAACCTTGTCATCTGAGTCCTCATTACACTCTGTGGGTCCACATCGCAGTTGTGCACAACGTATGACCACATCCTCACCCTTGCTCGCAGGAGAACCAAGGTTTTATGCTTGCATCTCCTTATACAGAGATGGGATTAGCAGAGGGGTCACATGAGGCACTCTAAATATTGCCCCAAGATATCTTAAAGAAATGCAGTGTATGGAACCAGATGCTGTGTTCAAACCTTCATTCCACTTGGGTATCCCTGTCACTCTAGTTCCATAGTAGCTGGTAGTCAAGGGCACGGGTAGCCCAGTGGTGTACCCTTCAACCCTTTTGGTCAGGGGAGAAAGTGAAAGAAGGAGGGCACTGATAATGCAGGTTAATAAGTGCCTGCAGAACTGGTGCTGGCAACAGGGTTTTGGTTCTACAACCATGGGATACTGTCCACAGATCAGCATCTGTTTGGGAATTCACCCAAATCCACCTCCCTAAGCAGAGCAAAAGTACCTGCCTGGAGCATGGCTGACTGGGCAAGGTGGGCTTTAAACTAGGAGTGACAGGGGAGGGAGAGAGTAATCAACAGCTCTGTGAAAGAGTGATGGATAAGGTTGACAAGGAAAAGGTGTGAGGTAATGTAAAGGAAGGGATCAAAAAATCAACAAAATGGGGCTTAAGCAAGGTTATCTGCAGCATTTCCATGTAAGCAAGGTCATCTGCAGCATTTCCATGTAAGCAAGGTAGTGCTTATAGAGCATCACTATGGGGAAATCCCCCAGACACTTCTGGGAATTCACCATGGATTCACCAAGGGGAAGTCATGCTTGACTTCCCCAACCTGATAAGCTTCTATGATGAAATGACTGGCTTGGTAGATGAGGCGAGAGCAGTGTATGTTGTCTGCCTTGACTTTTGACTGTAGGGCTTTTGACACTATCCCCCATGAGATCCTCATAGAGAAGCTAATGAAGCATAAGCTGGATGAGCGAACAATGAGGTGGATTGAAGACAGGATGAATGGCCAGACCTAGAGGGTGATGATGAGTGACTGGTTGGAGACTAGCAGTGTACCCCAGGTGTCAATATGGTGTCCAATCCAATTTAAAATCTTCTATAATTATTGGGATGATGGGATATAGTATACCTTCAGCAAGTTTGCTCATGACAAAAAACTGTGAGGAGTGACTGATACATCAGAGGGTTGTGCTGGCAACTGGAGGGACATCAACAGGATGGAGAAATGGACTGATGGGAATCTCATGCAGTTCATAAAGGAGAAGTGCAAAATCCTGCAGCAAGGAGAGGAGCAACCTTATGTATCAGTAAATGTTAGGGCCCTCACAGCTGGGAAGTATCTTGGCAGGAAAGGACCAGGGTGTCTTGGTGGACACCAAGTTAAACATGAGCCAGAAATGTGCCCTTGCAACAAAGAAGGCTAATGGTGTCCTGGGCTGAATTAGGGGGAGTTGCGTGCGGGTCAAGGTGAGGCCACACCGGAATGCTGGATCTAGTCTGGGCTCCCCAGTACAAGGGAGATATGGACATACTGGAGAAAGTCCAGCAAAAGTCATGAAGATAATTAAGGGACTGGAGAATTTTGTATATAAGGAAAGGATGAGAGAGCTAGGACTGTTCAGCTTGGAGAAAAGAAGGCATAGGATGGGTGTCATGAATGTCAATCAATCTCATCATGATTGATCTCATCAACCAGAAGACCTCAAAGGAGACTGCAAAGAAGATGAAACCAGGCTCTTTTCAGTGGTGTCCAGTGGCAGGACTAGAGGCAATGGTAACAGACTGAAATAAAGGAGGTTCCTCCTGAACATCAGGAAACACCTTTTTACTGTGAGGGTGACCGAGCACTGGCACAGGTTGCCCAGAGCAGTGGTGGAGTTTCTTTCTCCTTGGATATCTTCAAAAGGTGCCTGGACATGGTCCTGGGCAACTAACTGTAAGTAGCCCTGCTTGAGCAGAGGGATTGGACTAGATGACCTCCAGAGGTCTCTACCAACCTCAGCATCAGGAGTTAAAAGTCTTCATGTGTCTTTTTTGAAGTTGTGGCATTGTCATCAGAATTTCTTTGACAAGGATTAATCAAACACAAATTAGAAATGCTGTTCCTGCCAGAGACTCTCCAATGGGTGTCCCTATAAAAGCTGCAGGAAGACTGCAGTTACACAGTGAAGAGAAGGATGTTGAAGTGGGAGAAGGGAAAAATAAGTATTGAGTGTCCACTAATTAATTGAATTCCACACAAATTATGGGACACCCACAGTAAAGAAGTAGTCTTTGCGCCAAAGCTGTTAAAGCATTAAGTCATTCAGAGCTTTCTGTGAACAGAAAGACTAACATGCATACTAGAAATCCCCTGACAATTTCTTCCACTAAAAAGATCCTTCCCACTTTTCCAATGAGTTTCTGATTGTTACTTTGATAGATAACTGAAGAATACAGAATGGATCATTATTATACCATGCTTAATATTTTACTGCATTAAAAATGTCATGATATTTAACAATTCAGCATTTTTCATGTTATTCAGCTCAATTTATTAAGGTGCTCAGTTAGAACCCTAATTCCTCCTTCAGTCATCAATCTGCCAGGTGTGACTATACACAGATAGTTTTCCTCTCCTTGATTGCTATTTTCCTGCATATTTTTCATCCGCATATTTTCAATGACATTATACAGAAAAGAACTGATCTTTCTGATAGCTGTGAGATTTTGTCTGTGACAAAAATTCATGAAATTTGTGTAAGAACTACTGTCTTTCGATATGCAGTTCAAAGACAAACCCCCAAATAGTTCTCCTTTGCATAGATTCTATTGATGTTTTGCTGGCAGTCACTTCTTATTTTTAGTAAAATACCTCCTTAAATTGAGAAATAACTTATGGAAAAATAAAAATTTAACTCCTTGCTCATTCCAAGGTGTGGTTTAATCCAATCTTTTTCAGGTCACATCAGATGTTATACTCAAAACTTTTTATCAGTTCCTCTCTGATCTCTTATGTTTTCTTGATACGTTGTTTTAAAGAATTCTGAGGAGGAACTACTGAATATTTCTTCATGAAGTGAAACCACAGAAAGACACGTTATAATGAATCAGGGTTCATCTGCCCAATTTTAGTGCAAATGATTTTCCTGGGTTACTCGGCAAAACCCTCTGCTCATTTTATACAAATGTATTATTTCTACAACTGTATTACTTATTAACTTACATCAGCCACTTAACAAGCTTTATGAAACTCTGGTGCACGAAAAGAGTCAGAGCTTCCAAAATGAATAATAAAAAAAAAAAAGGTATATCATTCCTTATTATGTAGCTCTGTGTAGTGCATAGCGGACTATGAAGGAGATCAAGACCAAGAGAAGGCTGGCAAATGGACTTTTCACTCTGGAAAAATACAAAATTTTCAAATATCAGTTTATCCCATCCTGAATTGGAATGAAAATATACATAAGCAACGCTAGCTGTGGGATCGAATTTGCTTAATTATTTCATTTATGGAAAAAAAAACCTACATAGTTTTGGTTTTTGTTTGTTTTTTTTTTAATGTCTTTCTGTTACTACTTTTGTCAATAGAGCTCAAGCTGGATGGGAAGTCAAGTAGTCGGAAAGACTGGAAATGTGGAAGCTGGGCAAGCTAAGCAGCAATTTAACCTAACTGGCAGGCCAGATGCATAACTGGAATATCTACTTTTGAATTTTTTCATTTGTCTAATAACTGTATTGGAGACAACTGCTAGACACCACTGAAAGAATATATGTGAAACATGAGAACGTTTATTCCTTGAAGTAAGATTGTCTGACAACAGGCTTTGCAAAATGGAAAGGGAAAAGAAAGGGGGTAATTTGCATAGTTCCTCAGTTGAGTCAGTCTTCATGATCTCCCCCTGCCACCTTTGCCTTTATTCTAGTTATTGCCAAATTTCATTGACTTCATGCCGGTAGCATTCTCCTATTCTTGTTATCTTCTTTGTGGCAAGACATTTCTCTTATCAGTCCCTGAAGTCCCCTTTTCAGTTCCTCCTCTGGAGATTAAGGCATAAGATTGGTGATTAGTAAGACATGCAAGTTTACACGATCTTGCTAAATTCACAGAATACAGTTACTGAGCTTAACAGTTAACACATCTTTGGCTTATCAGTACCTCCCTGGGACTGTCAGAGACCAAACCTCTCTGTGACCACTTCCAGAATCCCAGATACCGCAGCTCTTTC
>NW_010509677.1:20286-25903 GCF_000687285.1 Phaethon lepturus
ACCCCTGTGCTAGGCAGGCTGGTGACAAATGCTTTTTTTTCTCAGATGCAATCAGATGAAGGTAGTTTGCATTCAAATGCAAAATAAGGTTGCACACAGCAAGCCATTTTCCTTCCTTGACACGATTGTTTGGCCTACCATTAGGTAGGTTGCTGCATATTCATAAGCATGCTTCATTTCCTTCCTAACTCATAAGAAATTTACACAGAAGAAACCCACTCCTACCTCCTCTCTGAAACAAGCAAATAATATTAAGGATTGCAAAGATGAGTGGTGCAGAATTTTATGTTGCTCCCAAAAGCTTCACTTGGCCCCTACTCTGCAAAGACCTACCTGCTTACATTTTCCATAGCAACAAAAATCCAGCTCAGCCTGCTCCATAAAATTCTTTATGAAGATCAACAAAATCTAGAGTGAGGATGGCTGAGCCAAAGTTGGAGCTGGTTACGTTTAAGGGAATGGTGCTAAAACAGTTCTTGTGGATGCTGCTGTAAAAGTATGAATTGGAATGGTAACTGAGCAGAACAGCTGGGATGAGAAACTGATGTGAGAATATGGTGGGTTTTGGGCTGACAAATATAGGAAGAGGTCACCAGGCCACCTGTACACTATTCACTCAGAGGTAACTTAGTCCAGCCTGTGAGGGAAATAGACAATCTAAAAGAGACTGTGAAAGAGCCTCCTCCTAACCTTTGGGAGCCCAGAATCTAATAAGATGTCCACAAGACCTAGCTCCAGCTCAGCTGTGCTCAGAGGTTTCAGCAGACACAAAGAGCTGTGACAGTGGTCTTACACATACTTTCAAAGTCACCACCAGCTGACAAAACAGAACCTTCACTCATGTATAAACGGGAAATGCTTCTGCCAGCATCTTGTCCCCACTTCAACTCCTCACTTCCTACACAGATTTTCTCCACACCTCCAGGCCACGAGCAAGAAGAAATCAGATAATGTTTCCCATTCCTCAACATGGTTATGTGAGGGATCCTTACATTTCCAGTGCTGTCACCTGCTGCTTATGGCACGTTCTCTCCTCTTGCCTTTGATTCATAAAAGTTTGTTTTAGCCATGGTAATTTTACCTTTTCCATCCCTGCTTTAAGGCTGTGATCCGAAGGCAAGTTAAAAGCAATGTTTCAGGAGAAGACAATGCAGTCTGATCTCTTGCTTTGCAGAGTGGCTGGTCTGCACCTCCAGCAGTGAGGCTGCAAATTAAAGTCAGAACTGCAGGCAGACCACCAGTTATCTTTGCTGCCTTTCTACACTTTTTACGTACATTTCTGAAGGAAAACCGATGACTGACTGACAACAGCAGCTCCAGATATCTAAACAGACCTTTTCTTCTTGCATTCCACCCTCTCTCTTCAATGTTGTCTATAGGATTGCCAGACATGGCATTTCCATACAAAAGGCTTTCAGCAGCTAAATAGAAGGGAACAAGTGATAATGGTGAATGAAAGACACCTGCTATAATGCACATTGCAAACTTGGTTTGCTTCTTTTTCTGTCTTTGACAAAGTTAAAAGATTTAATGCTGGGATTTCTCCCCACACTCCCTCTGTCAGAGGCTAGCAAAAATAATAGCACAGAACAGACTGGGCTGACATCTCAGCTCCATATCTAACATTGGATCAGTAACCATGGCTTTCACTCACACCCACATTACCAGTCTACATAATGCAACATTTGACAGCTGCTTTTCTTCAATAGCTTTTCTGTCTGCCTGTGTATGGCCTCCTGATCCATGTTCACAGAGGCCCCTCACTATGGTACTTGACAGATTTCTCCTTTCTCTGTTTCTACCACCCCCCTGTATAGGATCACCCAGCTAAACCAGTTTTGGAGCACAAAGGTGAAATGCGGGGAGTTAAAATTCTACTCAGCTTCAGCTGGTCTTGACAGGTCCTTATCTATGCAGAGATGACTTGGGGGAGCTGCAGAAATGGCTCAGCCTGGGGTTACCTGAACATTGCATCGTGATAAGAACCAAAACCCAAATGGAGCCTTGAATAATCCCTTAACAAACAAAATGCCCTGAGTACCATTCTACAGCTATTCAATAATTTTGTGTGCTAGACATCACAAAATTAGCAATACAGATTGAGGGGCCATCATACCACCAGAGATAAACATTTCAGATAATCTAATCCACTCAGGCATAATCCTGCTCCCACCCATCAAATCAGGAAATAAAACCCGCAAGTTTTGGTCAGAAAAATGGGCAGTCTTTTCCAACGGTACAGCTGGCCTGTAGGAGATTTTTCCTGCCTTGTCCAGGATGCTGTACAAGGTAAATTCCCAGGGATTAAGAGACCTTACCTGGAAGAGAAGGTAAGTGATTAAGAAACATATGTATGGTACTTGGCATGCTTTAAGATTGCGATTAGTGCACTCTTTTAAGGTATTAATATCTAGTGCACTTATGGTTTGTGTTAGTACATTCTGGAAATCACTTGTAGGCTGTAATTGTATTTAATTGCAATAGTGCATTCCTCTATTGTATCCATAAAAACCTGCAACAGTGTGTTGGACCTGTGAGTGAAGTTCAAATAAATTGTTAATTTCAACCTTACAGTGAAGTGTCAGAAATAGTGTGGCCAGCAGGAGTAGGGAAGTGATTGTGCCCCTGTACTCGGCACTGGTGAGGCCGCACCTTGAATACTGTGTCAGTTTTGGGCCCCTCACTACAAGAAGGATGTTGAGGTGCTGGAGCGTGTCCAGAGAAGGGCAACGAAGCTGGTGAGGGGTCTGGAGCACAATCTTATGAGGAGCGGCTGAGGGAACTGGGGTTGTTTAGTTTGGAGAAGAGGAGGCTGAGAGGAGACCTTATTGCTCTCTACAACTACCTGAAAGGGGGTTGTGGCGATGAGGGTGTTTGTTGGTCTCTTCTCCCAAGTAACTAGTGATAGGACAAGAGGAAACGGCCTCAAGTTGCACCAGGGGAGGTTTAGATTGGATATTAGGAAAAATTTCTTCACTGAGAGGGTGGTCAGGCATTGGAACAGGCTGCCCAGGGAGGTGGTGGAGTCGCCATCTCTGGAAGTGTTCAAAAAACGTGTGGATGTGGCGCTTCAGGACATGGTTTAGGGAACATGGTGGCACTGGATTAATGGTTGGACTTGATGATCTTGAAGGTCCTTTCCAACCTTAGTGATTCTGTGATTCTGTGATTCTGTGTCTTTCTCACTGTCAGACCCTCACAGAAAGCCAAATCTTTGACATCCCTTCACTCCCATCCAAATGTTTAGGCATGGTGAGAGAAACCCAAGGGACCTTTGCCACTGTAGGCTGGTTTTGGCCTGTTCTTCACCAGTGAGAGGGCAGGAAAGAGGTGAAGTGAGAGAGAGTGAGGTGGTGCAAGGTTCTTTCTGCATCTCAGTAGGAAAGGTTTGACAAAAAATGGCTTAATGAAATAGCTGCTTTAATGAGAGAGAATAAAAAGAAGAGTATACATAGCAAGTAAATCTTACATCACTTCAGATGCTGGGAACCCCATAGCTGTGCGGCATGGAATGGAGCCTGGATGGATTTTCCCATGGCATGCTGTGCTGATCTCATCTGTGGAGACAGGTTACTCCATATTGGTCACAGGAGAACAACTCTATTCACCATTTATACCATGAAACAGAAAGGATGTTCTCTTGAGAACTTCTTGCTGCTCTGCTAAATAAAGAAAAGGCCACACAGGTTAGTAATCGCTGGTGTCAAGTGGCCGCTGCCTGCAATTACAATGAGCTGTCTGAGTTTATCCTGCAGCCAAGGGACTGTGCAGCACAACACAAGCATGAAGACCATGCTGTGTGCAGCATAGCGCAGCACAGAACAGGTTTGGGTGTGCTCAGGTCAACTGCATTGTGGATCACTAACTCCTTGACATGCAATGGTGTCCTGATCACAATCACAGCAGGGCCTCTCCAGAAGCAGACTTTCTCACCACTGAGCTGATAAGTATTGTATGCTCTTCTGCTTCCACCTTTTCCACCCTATGCTTTGTATCTTATATTTGGTTCACAAGTTTCTGCAGCAAGCAATGTCTTCTTTGCAAGCTGATTATGTGCCAAAATAGAATCACTGCTTTTGACATGGGGCCTTTTAGCCCTGCTATAAGATTTCTACTAAACACCAGCACTGTGAAAACCTAATTTCACAACTACCATCACTAATTTGATACCATTAGTTCAGTCCTAAATCTTAACTAGCCACTAGCAGGCCTGGTTTTGTTGTGTGCATTTAAAATGTTTTTGACTGGTAGAACTGCACCTGAACTAGCTTACAAAACAAGAGCTGGTGCATGTAGACAGAACCCTCTGTAAGTGCTCTCTGCCCTGTGAGGAACATCTCATTTTTCTGAACGTGTTTTATGCTATCCCTGTAGCAAGTTTAGCTGAGATGAGCTGGTGCCCTAGTTTCATTTGCTTTTACTTTGCTGTCTAGAAATTACCTCTTGCACACAAACAAACAGCTTATATTTTGTTTGGTAAAAAACAAGTCATTGCTTTATGAGGCATCTTGTAAATATGAGAGCCTTTGGCATGTTTAAATAAAACATCACTAGCAGTTTTATTTTTATTATAATTTTCAGAAGCAGGTTATTTCTTGCCATGGAAGCTCTTGTTTTCAAATGAGTTATTGTTGCACTGGGAATCATATTAACCATAACAAATTAAAAAAAAAAAATCACAGACCAAAAAACACCAGAATAGAATTTTTAACTCTTATTTCTGCTGACTGCACAACACATGTATGTTAGACTTGCATAGCTCTTCTGCGATTTCCTCACTCTGGCCTTGCACACCCTGTGAACCTGAGGCATGTACAGTTGGAGTTGGATCACTGCTGAGGGTCTCACAGAAAGTCACTAAAAGATATCAGGTGTTGTTTCTCTGACGAGCTGCTAGATGAAGTGCTGGTGTGGAGTCACATTAGGCATTCATCAGACAAAGTAAATATTGCCACAAAATTCTCCTGCTTTTGGAATAGAAATCAGAAGTATTGTAGAAAGCTCAGGAGCCAAGCTTGGCAGGGCCTGAGAAAAGTAAAAGCCTTACCAACAAGCCAGGTCCTGCTTGTTTTCTAGTATATATTTGCACAAAAAAAGCTAGTGAATCCACACAGCAAAACTGAAATTTAACTGAAGCAGGCTAAAAAAAAGATACAGGCAGGCTACCTGAACTATTTTCTTTCCCCATTCAAATACTAGCATGGAAAGAAAACAATTTTCACAGAGAAATTGTAAATAACCGGAGATAACTAATGACTGAGGGACAATGCAGGGAAACATCAAACCTATGCAATGCAAAAAGGGTGTCTACCTACAGCAGAGCAACAGAAATAGAAAAGTCCACAGTTAGAGGCGGGTTGCATAAATATGTCAAAATCTAGATTTCTAGACCAGTCAGGGACAGTGCTAGAGGACAGAGCACTAAACATAATGAGAAGGAATAAACAATTCATGACACCAGAAGCCAGAGGTGGGCATTACCCAGTAGGATAAATTAAGGAGAGATTTTTGTTACATATTTTGAGATAGGTGATGCCTCTCTGGACAATGCAAACTCCAAGTGTCTGTGAGTGTACATGTAAGAAGAAGAACTTCTCTTTATGATACAGGCATTCCT
>NW_010509677.1:25934-47489 GCF_000687285.1 Phaethon lepturus
CTAGAACAGATCATAAGTGTATCAAAACAGCACTGTATACACAGCAGTTCCTCAAGTCCATCACAAACCAGGAAGATAGGAACACTACCATCTATACTGCCCATATGACAACTCTCATTTCTCAATAAAGAGAGGACATGAGTGAGCTACAGGGAGATACTGAGGCGATGTGTGGAAAGGAGACTCAAGGAGAGGTGAGGGGCAGGCAGACAAGAAGGCAGGGGACCTGCAGGCTTTGTGAAGGGGAGAGAAAATGAGATTCAGAGAAGTCAAGTGTTACTACTAGTCACTGTGTTGCAGCAGTAGAGACCAAATTCATGCTCCCACGGCATTATAAACTTTGTATGTCCCTCTCGCAAAACCAAGAAGTAAAAGCAATCAAAACAGATGTGGTGGGAGTGGCAAAGCATACAGTTTTGTATCAAAACTAGGTCCAAAGAGAGCTATGGAAACACACATTGCCTGCGACTCTCTCCTGAGTTCTGTAACCCCAGACAGAGATTATTGCTACAGATTGTAATGAGGAAGAAGCCTGGGTACTGATAAACATCTTGCATTGTCTGGAAATGGCAACATCATCTTCATCACAGCTTCATTGCTTTAACTTCTTGCTGGATTTTCCTTGCACCTTAGGTATAGTGATTTGTTCACACTCACTCCTGACACTTTTTCCAGTCTGCTGACATGAGCAAATCAGATATGCTGAAGTGACTGGCATTGACATGCAAACAAAATCCTGAAACTATTAATTCAAAATACACCCTTAAATTTCTCCTCCAACCAGAAATCCCACTACATGGAGCCCTATTTATCTTGCCATTAGGTAGTAACGGGTACACGTGGAACAGAAGTCAGTAAAATCTTCATCACTGTAATATTTGGAAGCAGGGACTCATCACCACAAATTAGAGAGCAGCGGGGAGAGTAATTTTTAAGAAGTCCTGCTCCCAGCTTGGTTTCCAAAGCTGAACAGTAGACAGCAGATAAGCTAGCAAAAGCCAGCCTCTCCCAGGAAAGTATCCAAATGCATTGCAGTGCTTTGGTCATAAGCACCAGGCTTTTGGAAATTCCTGTGTAAGTTTTCAATGTTCCCTGGCAGCCAACTCGTAGTTTTTAGTCTCTCATCAGCAGAGCTGGCAGTTTTCTCTCAACAGTGCCTGTTTGCTGAGCACTCCCAGATCTCTTCATCTGCAGAGAGAACGTCTGTGTTTCATTATATGTCCACTGTCAGTGGTCAGTGGTTTGGTCAGTAGTCCATTCAGACCTATCTTGTGTCCAACAGAAGTCATTTGTTGATCTTGATGAGAAGAATAGGGTGCAAAGCATGAACACAGAGAGATCCTCTCCCTTTCATCTCCCACCCTTCAGCAACTCAGATATTTATCACAGAGCACCAGTTTCCTTTCAGATGGCTTTCCTGATCTACCAAAATATCCAGTTCTGACTCAGATGACAAAGATTTAGACTAGGAAGATAGAGAAGGAAGATAAAGGAATAATGACAAGTGATAGAGAGAAATACTTCATGTCTCATTTTCTGCCTGTGATGGGAGCCTGCAATGAACAGACTTGCTGCCTCTTTTGGGTACCTTTTTTTATGGAAACCTGTCGGAGTCGGAAGGCGAAACCGGAGTAATGATGAGTCCCAATGTGGGTATGGTCATTCTCCTTTATTATAGCAGAATGTACAGCTTTTAGAGGTTAACACACTGTCCACGCGCCGGACATTATTCCCCATTTGCCACAAGCAGCTGATCACGCACTCAAGTCTAATTGTTGATTGGTAACTGTCATTTTAAATGTCGTCTCATAGACCACCCATTCCCTGATCTTGCAGTTTCTAGTTTCTTCTAAGTTGCTTATCACAGTATGAAGCTCCTTATTGTTCATGTATCAAAGACAGTTCACTTGCTCAAGGTTCTTGCTCAGTCATCGGTTTTAGTAACAAAGCCAGGGTTGTTCAAGTCGATATAATCGTGGCCTCGTTCCGACAGCCAGGCTTCCACAGAAACCCACTGGCATTTCTTGTTCTCAGGTAACAGAACCCTGCCTTTCCTCTAGTCATGAAGCTTTACTCTTGCCCAGAAGCCCTGCTCAAGGAAGAACATGCAACACAGAACTTTCTCACAAACAGTGCATGAACAATGGATTTCTATGCTCTGTGTTTTTCATGATGTTTTGAAGATCCCATGACCTACATATATTTTGACTCAGGTACCATGGATGATATGGGCAAAATTTGCCATGTATTTCAGATGTGCAATTGTTTGGAGATTACAAATATATGTGTTTCCCAGGTGAAAGGTCACCATTCATCTCCTTGTTTCTGATCTGTATGGGGAGAAGTGGAGCAGAATCTAATTTTATCAGTGCAAATATGCAGCTATGTACAGCAGGCTCTAATCTGCATGCCACTTGCAGTTCCAAGATGCCACATTTTATATAAGGGCCAGATTGTGAGATTAATTTTACAGTTGTTTTATACATATAGTCAGAGGACAGAAATAATGTGTTTGTGTAGCATTTGGTCCAGGCCAGGTACAGGGCTGTGGCAAATTATGGTCCCTTCACAGAAAGTTGGAACACAAGGTCCTAGTCCTGCTCCTCCTGGGAAAGCACTCCAAGCAGATGTGGATCCACATCAGTTCTTTTCCAACATTACAAAGGTGCTCCCAGACTAGTTTCAAGACACTGTTAATTTTGTTTCCAAAGGATGTTTTCTACGTCCATTACACTTCTCCAGTGCAGAAGCCTCGCAATTAACTAGATCCCTCCACACACACTCAGAGCAGCATCAATACACTGGCAGCAGTTGTTTCCTTCTGCAGTTAACAGAGAGATTACATCACCATCAATCCAGCAATGTATGTGTTGCAAGAGTCACAGTAGAGCTGGGACAGATTGCTAGGTGCTTAGTGAAGAGAACAGGAAAATAAAAGTAGCCCAAAATTGTCATTTGGGCTTAGGATCTGGGAGGCAAGACAACTTGATCCTGTTCAGAAGCAAGGATATGAAATCGCAGCCTCAAGACTGCTTAAGACTGTAGGCAAAAGAAGGCACCTCAGAGCACAGTCACTTACCAGGCTTGATCTCTGCTCTTCAGGCACACAGTGCAGCAGGAAACAGTGTTGGTATACCACCTACTAATCCTGAACTGCTATGAGCTGGCTGCATGATCCTGCCTTCTCCTTGGCCTCTAGACTTTCTGAAAGCACCTCCACAAGCCCTGCTCCCATAGTCCTTGGATTCCTACAGGATGTAGAGTATCTTACACCACATTCTGACAAACACCTAATGCCCATCAGTACCTCATGGGACCTGCCAGAGGGCTTTCTGTATACCCACATGGTACAGCAGGCAGGGAATAAATTCCACTGTGTTCTGCAGGGCATATTACAACTTAATGTCCTGATATTTTCAAACGTTGAATGGACAATCTAGGGTATGTTACAGTCTAAGCTTTAGGTATGTTTCACTGTCCAGACCAAGAAGTTTCCCTGATGTACTTGTGGAGGAAGTTTATCCGATGTCAGTTATTTTATTTTAATGAGGACTTTTATCGCCCTCCAGAAATGCTGCAATCAGACAACATTTTGGTAGTGGACTTTTACATTCAATTGTTTTTAATATAATATACAGAATAACTATCTCTTGTGGTATAGCTAGAAAGTTTCCTTCTAAGCAACAGTATTTTGAGAGCCCTCCAACTACAGGAGAGGCAATTTACAATGAAGTGGAGGAGAAGGAAGGCACATGCATTGTGATACAATGCTAAGATTTTGTCTAGCTCTTTCCCATAAGTAATGGAAACTGTCCTTTAGTTCAAAATACCAAGAAGCCACTTACTAAAGATTCCCATTTTTACCTGTGGGACAGGTAAAAAAAAAGTGCAACTTGTTTCGTAATGCATTAGAAATTGCAAGAAAAGATGTGGACATTTAAAGAGCTGGTTAAGGAGTTCTACAGCACAGTGTCATCATTTGCAGAACACAGCAAGGCTGGGGAGACAGTGGAAGCTGTATAGTGGAGGTTATACAAAGTAGTGAAAACCTCCAGCATTTTTACCTTCTTCTTAACACAATTTGTAGAATCACAACGATTAAATGACAGATAAGCACATTTGTCTAAAATGTATTTGCTTATTAAAATGTAGGAAACTTTGAAAAGGTAGAAATCAAATTAAAATAAAATCACCCAGTTCATTTTTATCACTGAAGTGATTTAGTCCCTCTACGACATGACATTGTCTTAGGGGATGTGTAGTTTGACAGCTGTTTTAATGCTGTAGGCAAAAACTAGTAAGTTAGTTTGGGTATACCAGATGTTTTGTGTGGGTTGCCAGCCACACAGTCATAATGTGAACATTAGAAAGGGAGATTTATGTTAACCCATCTGAATTCCTGCAGATTTTCAACACATTAGGGTTGTTTACATGAACATAAGTAAGGCAATATGAGCTGCTGTGCTCCTGGTGGGTTTTGGAAATCCCCAAGTAGAGACTCAGTCCACAAAACAATCACGTAACGTATTTTTAGACTTTCTGTAAGCAACAATAACTTATGTTCCCAAACTTCATGTAATTTAAAAAGAAACTTCTCTGTTGTATTTTTAAGAACACCAGTAATATAAGAGCAAGAACTCTTCGTCATTACATGAAGATATAGTCAAAACACTTACAAATTAAGAAACTGTCAACATAAGAAATATTCAGCCAGAAAGAGCATGTTTCTTAGGATTACAACTGTCATCTCCATGAACTTGATGAAAGTGAAACAGACCAAACAAAAACTGTGTCTCCTTGGTTTCAATCTCCCCTTCAACATGCCACCTTTGAACCTGACCAAGGTGGGGGACACTTGCCTTACTAGGAAAGATTATCACAGTGATGAATGGTTCCTGTGCCTGGACCACATGCCACATCTGTCAGTTCCCCAGCATTAATGCTCCCATACCTCCCTGGTATGAGTGAACATCCATCCCTGGATGCATTCACAATGGAGTGCACAGCCAGCACTGTTTCCTTTGATTCATGCATCTAATTTCCATGTCTCCTCTGCCAGATTTCTGTATCCTGTATGTTCTTGGGAGCAGGGACTGTCTCTATGAGACAATTCACAAAGGGAAACACACAGGGCTGGCTCCTTGACAAAGGCTCCTTGTTACCATGGGAACATAAATAATAAATGTAACAATAAGAATGAAGCACTCTGGCAGTGATGAAGCATAAAGCAGCACAAAAAAGGGACATGTTAAATCACCTGAGAACCAAGAGTTTTTGTTTTTATGTGTTCTCCTTTCATATCAAAAATACATAAATTTATATATCTATATACAAGCCTCAAACAAGAACAGGCAGATTCTTCACATCTCAGTGCAGCTTTTCTGTGTGGTGATAGATCTGTCATGAAAAGTTTATTACACGTTTTCAAAGGAAATTTGACTTTTGTATGACCAGAAAAAAACTTTCAGAAGAAACAAAACTGACTATTCTAACAGACAGTCTGAAAGGTCAGGATCTTAACAAAACCTGTAATAAAATTCTGTCCCTTTCAGAACAGTAAAAAAGCCTCTTTTCTCATCCTGTTCCCTGAAGAACCAGCAGTAGCTCCTGCTGAAGACAGCATGCAAGGCTTCTTGTTTTTATCTTGTGGAGTTTGGCCACTCCTGTTCTCTTAACACTCACCAAGAAGGGTTAGTCCTTCCAATTGCAATGGTACTTTTAAAAAAACTTAGCTATTTTACTTTTTCACAGTTATTTAACAGCACCAAGCTATTTTGACATGATTCTCATTTAAAAAAAAACTTATATACACCTTACCTTATTATAAGAAGTGCCTTTTCTGGAAGTTTACTACCAGCATAACTGTCAAATCAGGCTTTTAAAGGCAAAAATTCTGTTTGTTTTTCAGTCTCCAGTCAGTTTACCAAAGGCTAGTACATTTGGAGAGACATGGGCCAGGTGTCTGGGTCAGCTTTCCACTGGCTACTCTTGAATGAAGTTCAGTTTCTTGTGGCTTTATATGATGTAGAACCTTAGCACATAGAATATCTGAACATTTCTAAGTCAGAATTACTATGGCTAACTTGAGCCACATGTCTAATTAAAAGCTGATGTGATTCTTGTCGACTTCAGGTGGCTCCCAAACCCAAATAATGATAGTATGTCACAGAGCAACAAAGTGCTCAGTGTCATACGGTTCATGCTTGATATCCAAGTGTCAGTCCAGATTTTTTTTGTTCTATTAATGACCAAACAGGGATTAAAGAAGAAGCTCCAGCTGAGGGTCCTTCCTCCAAGAGGTCACTATGCAGGGTGCTGGGCTAGAGCTGGGCTTTTGTTTCTTCTCCCACAGCTTGCTGTTTTCACTTGAGGTATAATGCTGGAGATCAGTTTTGCTGTTTCTGCCCATAGCCACAGATCGGGAGTAGCGTCCCAGTGCTCTTCAGATGTCCATGCTCTGGAGTGTCCCACAGCAGTCTTGCTCCAGAGCCAACCTGACAAACATGGATGGTCAGCAGCCTAATACTCCATATTCAGTCCTCTGTTTCTCAGCAAGGTAGAGAGACCCTGTGATACCTCAAAAGAGGCTTCAGAGATGGAAAGAGGCAGCCCCTGATTTTGCAAGTGCCCATGTACCAGCTTTAATTGCATGACAGTAAGTGCATGCAGTGTTAACTGACAGCAGCCATTACATTTGTATAGCAGCTGGCTGAGGATCTGTGCTCTGTCATGCCTGGCACTGCTCAAGTGCTCAATAAGACAAAAGCACTGTGTTCTCAAAAAACTGTGGAAAGCAGTATGAGGGAGGTATTAACCCTGACTACCCTTTGAAAGAAACTCTGACTGTTAGGAACACCTCGAGAGTACAAATTAAGAGCTATAGTGTGCCTGTAATCAGAAGGACACTATATAGATCTCATTGAAGATGTCCCTACTCATTACGGGAGGGTTGGACTAGATGATCTTTAAAGGTCCTTTCCAACCATAACTATTCTATGATTCTGTGATTGATTTTATGATTCTGTGATTAAGTCTATGATTCTATATACAAGTCAACCCAGCAGACAAGATCTCTAAAAGATTGTAATGTGGTTTGAGCTATTTTAGTTCAGTGTAGCAAATCAATAATCATCTGTGAAGAGCACTGCTGAAGGAGGAAGGACTTGAACTGTGACAGCTGATCAATGCAGAGCCTGTAATGGCATACACTTGATTATTCCAAAAAGAAAAGGTTGACAATTCCTTCTGTGATTCAGTGATATTTCCTGTATGCAAATGCTTAAAGCATGGCAGTATATGAGGCTGAGTCAGAACCTTAGTGAGGAAACAACTCTATGGTTGACAGATGTGCTCCTTTTTTGGGGTGGCTGATCTTGTATGAAATTTACCTGTAAAGCTCTGTGACCTTAATAGAAAGGAATTATCTTCTCATCCTTCTCCAAAATTCAACTGTGTCTTCTCAATTCAAGGATCTGCCTTGGCATAGTCTGTCTCCAGCTACAGTGAGACAGTGCCTTTCATTACTGCAGATGTTCTTCCTTCTAAGTGGTACCTCAGAGAATTCAAAACACATGTATATCGAGGACAGCAAAATACATCTTCTGTAGCAGACTTGCTATACAAAGTCCCAGATATGACTGAATACACCCTCAAGCTCCCTACATTGTGCCTACATGTGTGCATGAATTTACAGCACTGACTCCAAAGCATGAATGCTATTGCATTTTGGCCCACACAAGTAAAAAAAGTCACACACGGAGGGACCAGGAGCAGAGGAGGTCTTTATTTACTTTGAAGGCAGTACAAGTATTTCCAGCACCCACAAAACAGAACCTAACAAACTACACAGCCTGAGTGCTAGAAGCATAAAGCAGAGGAAACATGATCTTAGCCTCAGTCCCCTGCATTATGTAAATTGTTTAAGCTGCCAGTAGCACTGCATCTCTCCTGCTCCTTCTTTGCAGCTGCTCAGCCTGAACTGTGATCTGTAGGGATCAGAGAATACAGGAGTGCTACTGTGCAACATCTGTTGTAAGTCCTATTTCTCAGGAGTTTGGGCTCCTGAGGCTCTGCTGGCAGATAAAGCCTCTCCTCTCCAGCGCTAGGCATTGTTGCAGTCTCCCGCTCAACACCTGATGCCACTTCAGACATGCATGCCACACTGCCTGGATGGATGGGATGTTGCATGCTGGGAAGGATGGGGAAGATGGGGAAGGGTGGCCTAATACAACATCTACCAAAGCCTGCAAGCAAGGAAAAGTTAAGCCCGTAAGATCACAGCATAGGCAGTTTCATTAGACCATACATTCCTGTTGCAATGCTTTTCTCAGTCATTCTGATGTTGGCTCATGTTCATTTTCAATTGGTCTTCATCTTATTTAAAGATATTCTGAGATTCTCTGGCTTTGTTTCCAGGGAATGAATCAAAAAAACACATAAAACCTAAGAGAGAAAACCGTCAGCTTTAGGGTGGTGACAAGAACTTTAGACTACAGGAAATAACAGCTCTGGGACAAGGTCTGTGGCTTTACCCTCTGTTTGTACTGTATCTGGTACAGTAAGGCATTGTGTCTATTACAGAAACACTAAAGCAATATCCATTTATGAAACTGCAGGCCTGTCTTCCATTCCAAGAAAGAAGTCCCTGGGGGTGGGTTTGTGTTAGGGTCTGTGAGAGTTCAGTGCACACATGCCCCTGAAAAAACCTGCCTATCAGATACTTACTTCCAGGCAGTTGTGAATACACAAGTTGGTGGAAACAGCAGGAGCAGTGACCAGGAGTGAGACAGACTTACAGTGCAAAAAATCTAATCTGGCTGAAGTTATGGCACGCAAAACTTAACTGATGAGTCTATGAATTGGTGGTAGGTACACAGCTAAACTGTGAGCTGCATATAGCTCCACAAATCCTTCACATGCCTCATAGTACCAATTTCTAAGTCATATAACCATGGATAAGTCATGAGATGGAAGCAAAAGGTGTAATTTGCAAAAGCTGGATAAGCAACCCATTCATGGAGGCCTGCTACATCATTGTCTGTTTGAAACATCAATTTGTTTTTTAGGTAATAAGTCTACCAGCAGAAAAAGCTCCTGGGGTCCTATCTTTTAAGACTGAGGTTGTTTTACTAATTAAACAATGGACCTATGTTGTATTTACATAAACTGAAGGATTACAAGTTTGCAACTCTAGCAATTACAATAAGGGAACTATATTTTGAAGACAAACTGCATTGTTGAAATTGAAACATCAAACTTACAATGCTTCTACAGCTCATAGCTATAACTTTAGCATGCTGGCAATTGCCTTACTTGCCTACCCACCATGGGATTGTATTTGAGAAACACAGCCTGCATGCAGCCACCTTGAGGAAGCAGGGACAAAGGGACAAACACAGCCTGCATGCAGCCACCTTGAGGAAGCAGGGACAAAGGGACACGGTATTCCTAGAGAGCCACAGGCACAGGGCAGAAGTGTGTCAAGTCTCCTAATCAAGTGGAAAACCTCTGGGAAAATGCCCAAGAAAGGGCACAATCTGTGAAGAATGAGGCAAAATAATGCAAGAAATGACCATGCAAACACCAAGATCAGAGGAGGAGGGGCAGGATGTTCTCCAGGCACCAGAGCAGAGATTTCCCTGCAGCCCATGGAGGAGAACACACCGGAACAGATATCTACACTGCAGCCCATGGAGGATCTCATGAGGTGGATATTTTCTGACAGGAGCTGTGGCCTGTGCAGAGCTCCTCTTCTCCGCAGTGATGCAGATCCTAGCTGGGCTATATCACACTTGGAAAAGCCTCTTTCTCCACCAGACGGAGCCTAAACTATGACACAAGGGATTGCTTGTGTCCTTTAAATTTGAACCCTGTCTTGTTCTGGAATAACTTTGCCTTGCAGACAGGACATGATGTTATGGCACTTCTCTTTCTGTCCTCCTGATGCTTGACTTCTGCTTCTATCAGAAACTCAGGGCTCACCAAGCCAACAGAACAGAAGCTTGAAGGAAGAGATTGTTTAAGATTTTGCAGGATCCATAAAAAATACAAGACATATTTCTTTCTTCTTCTCCTCCTTCTCCTTCTCCTTCTCTTTCTCTTTCTTTTTCTAAGTTTGCTATTATTAGGGGTAGCTTCTGCAACTACAGTTAATTTAAATGTAAGCCTAGAGCCCCAGGGTGAAAGCACAGTGAGATAGGAGGAGAGTGGTGGATTAGCAATCTTATGGAAGTCTAAAATCATGGATTTCTTCTTCACTAATTTACTGACTAAATTCTTTGTAACCTTTTTTTTTTCTACCTACAAATAAGACAGTAATGAATCCTGCAATGGATGGAAATCATGGCAGACGTACGCCTGTATGAATGTGCACAAGACCTCACTGTAGACTTTCAGCACTTAAAGGGGGCCTATAAGAAAGATGTGGACAGACTTTTTAGCAGGGCCTGTTGCAAAAGGACAAAGAATAATGGTTTTAAACTAAAAGAAGGTAGTTTTTACTAGATCTAAGGAAAATATTTTTCGCACTGAGGGTGTTAAAACAGTGGTAGAAGTTGCCCAGAGAGGTGGTAGATACCCCACTCCTGGAAATGTTCCAGGTCAGGTTGGAAGTGGCTCTGAGCAACATGATCTAGTTGAAGATGTCCCTGCTCACTGCAAGGGGCTTGGATTAGATGACCTTTAAAGGTCCTTTCCAACCCAAACTATTCTATAATTCTATAAGAATTAAAGGATATGTTCCTTTCATATTGCTGCATGCAATGCCACTATTAAAGACACCATTCATCAGGATAATGTGTTACACTCTTTTACAGCAGAGGGTATACCTGTGAGACTACACTGCTCTTAAGCATTTCATTGTTATTGAAGAGGAAATCAGCCTTGTCTTGTCAACAAGGCAGGTAAAGTGAGGTGATGAATGTTCCTACCATCGTTTTGATGAATACGTTCCATTGTCTTGGCAGAGATAAACCTGTAGCCTTCTCAGTTACAACAGCGAACTAAGTGCAGATGTGTCATGCTATTTTCCTAACCCAGGAATCCCTTCTAATTATCAGTGGGATGAAGAGCTTTGGGAAATTAATATCACAAAGGGATTTTTTGAAACACAAGTTCAAGTTCACCTGAAATACAGCTAAAACAGCAATATGGAGCTTATGCCTCACCCATTCAGTTCTACAGATGTATTTCAAATGATCTTAAACTTGCAATTTCTGAGTCTGGTGCTGGACTGAAGAGTGAGGTTTCACCACCCTTTGTGGTAATAATTTCCTAAAACTCTTCAATGCAGTGCTTTATTTCCCAGTGTATGGTTCCTCACTGAAATGAAAATCGGAGGTAAAGCATTGAAACCTGGGTTCTAGCTATCTACCTCTACTTTGTTCTTTTCAGACGGAGCTTTTTTTTAGCAGCAGCCCGTAGACAACAGAATATCATTCCACAAAAGGAAAAAAAAAATTCACTATTTCCTGCTCTCTTTATTGTAGTCAATTTCTAAAAACACCCCTGGAGATAAAATATCCCTTCTCGCTCTTACCAACAGCTGTGAATTCTCCTGCTGTCCTTCTCTTGGCAGTTCCAGACTCTTGAATTGTCTACCTTTCTCTATGGACGAAATCCAAGAATCTGTTTTCTAGCCAACTCATCCCTTCATAGCCCTGTAAAAGCAGAATGACGAGCTATTTCTTGCCACTGACCTATTATTTGGAGGTTTTCAAATGCTAATGCCACTGAATATACAAAGGGATCTTTCTTTATATCCCTCTGAAACAATTTTCTTATCTGCACAGAATTGAAGTGAAGGTACAGAGAATTTTCTGGGAGCAGCTAGGGTATCCTTTCAGAAGAATGCCCTGCTAACATCAGTACAGGAGAGAAAGATTATGTGTTAAATGAAGATTTTAAACAAATTTTTCCTTTGAGGAAGAATAAAGAGGGTACAAAATTTATAAACATTATTACCTACATAGCAAGTTACAACACATACAGATTACAATAAGTGAAAGCTCATACTTCACCTGCTTAGTAATAACCATCAGACCAAACAATGATAAATTACTCCACAGAAAATGTAGAAAAAAATAGCCAGTACAGAGAAAATCTGTTCATTCCTTTGCATGATGGTTAACAGTTATGTTAACGGTTATATTCTGCCTTTCTGAATTTGCAGAGATCCCAACAGCTTTGCTTTGTTTCTTTCAACAGGAACGGTTAAGACTGTTTGTGCATTAATCTTTAATAGCGATTACACTGCAGCAACAAACAGAAGAGAAGACAAGCAGAATGAGTGAGTTGTCCTGTCCTGCCACGGGACTCCCAAACATCCTTGTGCAACTCATGACAGACAAGATAAAAGAACAGGGTGGCAATAAGAGGTACAGAAGGAAATCTACACAATTTTAGCATTCTGATAATAAAGCGCCTATATGCAAGTTGAGGTCCCTACTGTAGATAGCAGAGAGAACCTAGCACATCTCAGCTGAGATTCATTCCACCATCATCCACTTGACCGTTCTCAGGTCCCCAGCACCACCAGCTCTGACCATTCCTCTGGACACCACTTTTCTCCTTTTCAGAAACGATCCCTTTTTGAGGAGACTGAGTAACTGATTGAAGATCCCCAAACCAACTCTTCCTGCTGCATCTCTTGGGAAGCTTCATAAGGAAGGAGACCAGAGTCCTAGGTGGCCAGCACAAGGCCACAGTAATGAGCTCCACATAAAAGTGAGGAAAAGCACACAGATAAGGTCTTAGGGATCTACTTTGTTATTACACTGTACTATTTGTCTTCTGAGTAAGTGCTGATGATGCACTTTGCAGTATGTTATATGTATTTATGAAATTGCAGTTGCAGCATCTTAGCAATGTGGCATGAAGCGCCAGAGAGAGCTACACCATTGCAGTGGCCTGCATGTATAAACACCTCTACCTTGGCTCATCTTTCAGTCAACATGGTCTTCTCACTGCCAACAAACACCACCTGTAAGTGGTAAGAAATGCAAGAAAGACACAACACCGCTGCAGGTGGTAAAGCTTCTCAACTCGTTCTGTCATGGGCTCACTGGAGCAACAGGTGATTAGGGCTAGCCTTGAGGTCTGCCCTGCCTGGGCTGCATAATCCCTACTGGGCACCCAGTGATATGGAACTTGGTAGAAAGAGGCCCAGCAGCATGGATTCCTCCAGAGGATCACTTATCCAAGGGAGCACTAGGGAAGGAGAGGAGTGTCTACCTCTCTAAGTGGGTGGTGGTGAGGATCAGATAGATAAAGGCAATCACGTGGTAGACTTCTAGAGAAAGAGGCTAAAAAGACTAGGATTCTTCAGTTTGGAAAGGAGAAACCCGAGAAGAATAGGTGGGCATTTACTAAATCATGTAAGTGGAGGACAAAGGTAAATGCAGAACCGTTCTGCAGTCCTAGAGCAAGGGGACACTCAATGAAATTGGTATAAAATTGGTTTAAAGCAGTAAAAGAAGCCAGCAGGGAATAAACTGGTGGAATCTGCTATCATAGGAGGATGGGGAGGCAGAACATGTCAAAAGTCATGGACAGCAAAGCTGTAAACATGTAATTTAACTTTAATCTCCCAGTTCCAGTGACAAGTTGAGTAGGAGAGCTGCAGAAAGTGGCCAGGTTGCCATGATGTCCCTAAATAAGATTTTTTCCCTTAAGGTTCACCTCTGCCAGCTCTCTCAGCTGTCCTCTCTGACACTGTCCAGCAGAAGACAGCAAGCAGGGAAGAACAGTGAAATGAGAGTGTAGAGCCTCCCCATGGTGGATGTGGGATTTTCTAGAGGTAAAGAGTAAAGCAGGGTGATTCCTATTCATACCAGTTATCCTGACAGCTTGGGAACGTGCAGGTGGCCTGACCCATCATATGGCAGGAGACAGAGAAAGTGGAACAGTCTAGAGGTAAAACTAGCTGCAAACAACGACTGGGTCAACCTCTCCACTGGTGGCTACATAAAAGTAAAAGAAATGGAAAAAAAAAAAGAACTACTGGAAGACCACAGGCAGATGTGAGCTCAGAGAACAATCTGGTTTGGAGAATAAACAAATAGAACAAGCAAGTAGGAAACATTTACAAGGAACTGCCAGACCAACAACAGAAAAAGCTTTTTAAATTTTTTTTTTCACCATTTGTCCCAGAAATTGAGATCTTCTCTCTTAAGCAGCATTTTGACCAGGAAAATCAATTTCAATACATATCAACAGGCATTTGAATAGGGAAGGGGAGGACAGCAAGTGTGCTAAACCACTACCAATCCAAAGAGAACAAGTAGTGTTTCCTGGTACTCCAGGGAGTTGTAATTGCTCAGCTTCAATAGCAAGGAGATACTGGTGCTGGAGACATTATTTCCATTTTGATAAGAACCTACCAATCTTGAGGGGAAAAAGAAGGCAGATCCAAATAAGAATAGCTGCTGCCTGCAAGCAGCATTCTCTTGTGGTGAGAATACACTCTGGCCCAGCTGGTGTGAATGGGCCTTTGCAGGTTTTGAGCATGGCATTGGATTGGATTTGCATGGCAAGGTTTTAGTAGCGGGGGGGTTGCAGGTGTGGCTTTTGTAAGAAGCTGCTAGAAGCTTCCCTTATGTCTGATAGAGCCAATGCCAGCTGGCTCCATAACAGACCCACCACTGACCAAGGCTGAGCCCATCAGTGGCAGTGGAAATGCCTCTGGGGTAACATGAATTAAGAGGGGGAAAAAAAATAGCAACAGCAATTGCAGCTGGAAAGAGGAGTGAGAATATGTGAGGGAAACAACCCTGCAGACATGACAGTCAGTGAAGATGGAAGGGGAGGAATTGTTCCAGGTGCTCTCTCCAGTAGCAAAGATTCCCCTGCAGCCCTTGGTAAAGAGCATGGTGAGGCAGGCTGTTCCCCTGTAGCCCAGAGAGGTTAATGGTGGAGCAGCTATCCACCTGCAGCCCTTGGAGGAACTCATGCTGGAGCAGATGGATGCCTGAAGGAGGCCAGAAGCCCACACTAGAGCAAGTTTGCTGGCAGGCCCTGTGGACCCATGGAGTGAGGAACACACACGGGAACAGGTGTGTTGGCAGGACTTGTGACACCCATGGGGGACCCATGCTGGATTAGTCTGCTCCTGAAGGACTGCACCCTGTGGAAATGACCCAATCTGGAGCAGTTTGTGAAGAACTGCATCCCATGGGTAGGACCCATGTTGGAGAAGTTCATGGAGGACTGTCTCCCACGGGAGGCACCTGATGCTGGAGCAGGGGAAGAGTGTGAGGAGGAAGGAATGGCAGAAACAGCACGTGATGAATTTTACAAAACCCCCATTCCTTGTCCTTCTGCAAGGCTTGTTGGGGAGGAGGTAGAGAAAATCAGGAGTGAAGTTCAGCCCAGGAAGAAGTGAGGGGTGGGGAGAATGTGTTTTAAGATTTGATTTTAGTTCTCATTATCTCTACCCTGATTTGGTTCATAATATGCAACTCATTACCTGCAAAATACGTTACTGAATGGGGAGCCATGCAGACAGTGAGTACACCAAAATAATGTATTCATCTTTAAAGGGTGTGGCATTTAAAGCAGACAAGCTGACTGCTTGAAGACAGAAAAACAGATGGTTTCAGGACATTTCAGTCTGATCAAAACATCTGCCTTTTATGAGAATGCTTTCAAGTCCAGAAATCAGACTTTCTTCCGGTTCATCTTTGAATAGAGCCATCCTTTCAAAAAGCATGAGGAATGTATCTTGTTGATAAATACTGCATAATGGAACTTTGCAGTTCTGGAGGAGAGGAAGAAAATTCTGGTGTGGGGTGGTCTTTTTTTTAATGAACTTTTCACTTCACAGAAATCAGAAGCAGAACAGGCAAATGGGTAAATGTTACAACCCTGAAGCTGTCACAGCAGCTCTCCTGAGGCTCCTTTAGTCTGCCAGACTTGTCATGATCCATTACATTGATTACATCTTGAATGAGCTGTTCTTGGCAAGAAAAAGCTAAACTGTCCTCCCAGGTTTTGTCAACCTCTTTCCCTGCAACCAAGGTAGAAAGCTGATGCCACTTATCTACTCCTTCAGCAAATTAGGAATGCCTTTACCTTTCTTTCACAGTGGAGACTCAGAAAACACAGTAAGCGTTTAGTTAAGCAGCAAAGATAGAGGCTACCACTGAGGTTTTGTTGTCTCTGCTGTATCAGAAATTCATCTCTAGGAGCCAATTGTAAAGTGGCATATATTCCTCCATGCCACATAGCTCTGTCTCCTTACTCAGGAGGCAGAAATCTGGCACATGAGGCTGAAGAGACAGAGGGGAAGTGGGGTGATGGGCTACATGTGTTTGTTCTGCATGAGACACAATTGGGAACTAACAGCTGGAGAGTGAAGGCAATGCATAAGACATCTCATGGTCATGGTAAGGAAGGGGAAAAAAGTGACGAAACTGGGATCAGTCCTATGCTTTTTGGTTAATAATTTGCCTTTGCAACTAGCTTGTTTTGACTTGTTACTGTGCTAACAAGAGCCCATACAACAATCGTTAAAAAAATTCTTTCCTACATGTGGAGAAATTATAGTACTATAGGGAAAGCAGATCTGCCATTGCCTCATATACCAGTCAAATAAAACCCATGAGTATTTGGAGCAATCGCACAGTACATGCACAGAACATATAGGTTATACTTGTAATTGTTTTAAGATTACAAGACAAGAAGACTAAGCTGTGAGATGACACAGCAAGGTTAGAGGAATGGGGTGCTAGTGAGGTCCTTCAGCCTGTTGCACCAGAGAAAGACCTCAGAGGAGGTTCCTCTAAGAGGGTGACATGGCCAACAGCCCAACTGAGGTGCCTCTACAGCAATGCTTGCAGCATGGGCACCAAACTGGAGCTGGAAGCCACTGTGCTGCTAGAAAGCTATGACCCGGTCACCATTATGGAAACTTGGTGGGATGAATCCCATGACTGGAGTGCAGCTAATGATGGCTACAGGCTGTTCAGAAGGGACAGGTGAGGAAGGAAAGGTGGAAGCGTTGCTCTCTACGTCAAAAATGGATAGAGTGTGAAAAGCTGTCTTTGAGGAATAGCCATGAGCAGGTTGAAAGCCTACGGGTAAGAATCAGGGACCAAGGCAACAAAGGCAACTTTGTGGTTGGCATCTACTACAGCCATCCAGTCAAGGGGAGTCTATTGATGAAGCCTTCTCACTCCAGCTACAGAAGGCATCGCTCTCTCAGGCTTTTGTCCTGCTGGGGGACTTCGACTGCCCCAATATTTGCTGGAAAAGCAGCACAATGAGCTGTAGGTAATCCAGGAGACTCCTGGAGTGCATGGAGGATAACTTCCTATGCTGGGTAATAGACAACACTACCAGAAGGGATGCCATACTGGACCTGTTGGTCACCAATGCATGTGAGCTAATTGGTGATGTGAAGATTGGAGGCAGCCTGGGCTGCAGTGATCATGCACTGATGGAGTTCACAGTCCTGAGGCATAGGACGTAATCAAAAAGTAAAGCCAAGGCTGTGAATTACAGGAAAGCAAACTTCCATCTCTTCAGGGAGTTAGTCAATAGGACCCCTGGGAAGCCACCCTCAGGGGCAAGGGAGTAGAACAGAGATGGTAAATCATTAGTGACATTTTCAGTAGAGCACAAGACCTCTCAATCCCCAAGTGTAAGAAATCAGGAAAGGAAGGCAGGGGATCAGCACAGCTGAGTGGAGATGTGTATGGAAAACTAAAGGGCAAGAAATGCACAGGCAGTGGAAGCAGGGACAGGTATCCTGGGATGAGTACAACGATGCTGCCTGCTTGTGTAGGGATGAGGTCAGGACAGCCAAGGTGTTAGAAGGAGCTGAACTTGGCAAGAGATGCAAAGAATAGTAAGAAGAAGGGCTTCTATAGGTATGTTAACAAGAAAAGGAAGGTCAAAGAAAACATGCTCCCCCTTGATGAACAAGACTGGCAAACTGGTAACAATGGATGAGGAGAAGGCTGAGGTATTCAATGACTGAGGAAACGATCCTCAGTCTTTACTGGAGGTCTCTCTTCCCACACCTCTAGAGGGGATGGACTGAAAGACAGGGACTGGAGGAGCAAAGTCCCTCCCACTGTAAGAGAAGGTCAGGTTCCAGACCACTGGAGGAACCTCAACATGCACAAGTCTACAGGACCTGATGAGATGCATGCCAGAGTCCTGAGGGAATTGGCTGAGGTAGTAGCGACGCCCAAAACGAGTCATGGCAGTTGGGTGAAGTGCCTGGAGAATGGAAAAAGGGAAACATTGCACCCATCTTTAAAAAAGGTAGCAAGGAGGGCCCTGGGAACTACTGACCCATCAGCCTCACCTCTGTGCCTTGAAGATCATGGAACAGATCCTCCTAGAAGCTATGCTAAGGCACATGGAGGGCAGGGACGTGATTTGAGACAGCCAGCATGGCTTCACCATGGCCAAGTCCTACCTGACCAACCTAGTGGCCTTCTATGATGGAGTGACCACAGCAGCGTTTAAGGAAAGAGCGACAGATGTCATCTGTCTGGACTTCTGTAAGGCCTTTGACATGTTGCCCCACAACATCCTTCTCTCTAAACTGGAGTGGTATGCATTTGATGGATGGACTGTTGTGTGGATGAGGAATTGATTGGATGTTCACATCCAGTGGGTAGTGGTCGATGGCTCAATGTCCAGATGGAGATTGGTGACGAGCGGTGTCCCTCAGGGAACCATAGTGGGACCAGGACTTTTTAGTATCTTCATGAATGACATAGACAGTGGGATCGAGTGCACCGTCAGCAAATGTGCAGGCAACACTAAGCTTAGTGGTGCAGCTGACACACCTGAGGGACAGGATGCCATCCAGAGGGACCCGGACAAGCTTGAGGAATGGGCTCTTGTGAGCATCATGAGGGGCAACAGGCCAAGTGCAGGGTTCTGTACCTGGGTCGGGGCAACCCCTGGTATCAGTACAGGCTGGGGAATGAAGGGATTGAGAGCAACCCTGCTGAGAAGGACTTGGAGGTACTGGTGGATGAAAAGCTGGACATGAGCCAGCAATGTACGCTCACAGCCCAGAAGGTTAACTGTATCCTGGGCTGCATCAAACGAAGTGTGACCAGCAGGCCAAGGGATGTGATTCTGCCCCTCTACTCTGCTCTGGTGAAACCCCACCTGGAGTACTATGTCCAGCTCTGGAGCCCTGAGCACAGGAAGGAATTGGAGCTCTTGGAGCAGGTCCTGCAGAGGGCCACAAAAATGATCAGAGGGATGGAAAACCTCTCCTGTGAGGACAGGCTGAGAGAGTTGGGATTGTTCAGCTTAGAGAAGAGAAGGCTCTGGGGAGACCTTATTGCAGCCTTCCAGTTCTTAAAGGGGACTTCTAGGAAAGATCAGGACAGACTTTTTAACAGGGCCTGTTGCAATAGGACAAGAGGTAATGGTTTTAAACTGAAACAGGGTAAATTTCGACTAGATCCAAGGAAGAACTTTTTCACAATGAGTGTGGTGAAACAGTGGAAGAGGTTGCCCAGAGAGGTGTTAGATGCCCCATCCCTGGAAACATTGAAGGTCAGGTTGGACAGGAACAATGTAATCCAGTTGAAGATGTCCCTGATCACTGCAGGGGTGTTGGACTAGATGACCTTTAAAGGTCCCTTCCAAGCCAAACTATTCTTTTATTCTGTGATTCTAACAGGGAACTGTTTTTTGGAGTTGAAGAGCATGGAGTAAATCAATAAAAATTTCAATGTCAATTGCTCATCTAAATGCTAAAAGGCTAAAGCCTTGTGCCAAGGCACAGAGCAGTGACAGAAGATGGAAAAGTACTTGCTTTAATTAGTTTAAACAACAGAGGAAGATCATGAGGCATTCTGGATGGTTCAGCAACGCAATACTTCTTTTAATCTAGTCATTACGGAATTGAATAATGAACTTCATAGGAATTTTCGTTTATGCTCTAAGGTTGGTGATTTTTTTATAGCCATTTCAACAAACCAATCTCAGATATACTGACCTGGAAATATCTTCTGCCTTATTCCAAAACAATATCTGTGACTGATTGCTGTTTCTGGTACAACTATTAGCTGACAGCAGAAGAGTTGGGGATAGCAAGGAATTCTGGTGGGTAGAGCCTGTGGGCCCCAGTTACTCACATAGTTTCTCTCCAGCTTATCCAGTGGGTCTGGCCTTCAGATGCACCTCATACGCTTACATTTTCTTATCAGAAACTCACTTCTCTTCATGACAGTTGTCGTGTTTCTTTCCAACATCTGGCAGGAATATGCCAGTGAAGATTTTCCAAGTCTCATTCACAACAATTGGGTAGGTTTAGCTGAAAATTTCTAAATAGCATTCAGCAAGGCACACACCTGACATGGAAAAGTATCAGCCCAGGTGCTGAGTGTAAAGCAAAATGTTAATCATGTCAGGTGGGATGTCATGGGAAACGGCAGCCACAGAGCACACTACCTGTTTTCCCAACAGTTCCAGGACCAGTCATAGTCATTTTCCTTCTGTCCAGACTGACTCTAGCTCTCTCTCTTTGAAGAGCATAAATCAGCAAGAGGCGTATCTAATGACTAGTCAGTCAGTTTTTTTCAAGACATACATCTCACTGAGATCTCCAGAAAAGGGTTTGCAGGTAGAAATGGCTGGTGAGCCAGTACAAACCTCCTTATGAGCAGTGCCAGACTAACAAGGTGCAGTCTGGATCTTACTCAGAATCTCATTATTGGTAAGTTTGTGCATATTTGCACCATTGCTGGAAG
The DNA here is from genome assembly GCF_000687285.1 of Phaethon lepturus. Classification (NCBI taxonomy): domain Eukaryota; kingdom Metazoa; phylum Chordata; class Aves; order Phaethontiformes; family Phaethontidae; genus Phaethon; species Phaethon lepturus. The sequence continues at coordinate 46,661 of NW_010509677.1, forward strand.
AGGTTCAGTCATAGAATCATAGAGCCACAGAATCATGAAGGTTGGAAAAGACCTTTAAGATCAAGTCCACCATCAACGCAACACCACCATGCCCACTGAACCATGTCCCTAAGTATCATATCTAAACGTCTTTTAAATGCCTCCAGGGATGGTGATTCAACCTGGGAAGCTTGTTCCAGTGCTTGACCACTCTCTCAGTGAAGAAATTTTTCCTAATATCCAATCTAAACCTCCCCTGGTGCAACTTGAGGCAGTTTCCTCTCGTCCTATCATTTGCTGCTTGGGAAAAGAGACCAAAAAGAGACCGACGCCCACCTCACCACAACCTCCTTTCAGGTAGTTATAGAGAGCAATAAGGTCTCCCCTCAGCTTCCTTTTCTCCAAACTAAATAATCCCAGTTCCCTCAGCAGTTCCTTATAAAATTTGTTCTCCAGAGCCCTCACCAGCTTTGTTGCCCTTCTCTGGACATGCTCCAGCAACTCAGTGTCTTTCTTGTAGTAAGGGACCCAAAATTGAACACAGGATTCAAGGTGCGGCCTCATCAGTGCTAAGTACAGGGGCACGACCTCTTCCCTCCTCCTGCTGGTCACACTATTTCTGATACAGGCCAGGACGCTGTTGGCCTTCTTGGCTACCTGGGCATACTGCTGGCTCATGTGCCGCTGGCTGTGAACCAGCACCCCCAGGTCCTTTTCCACCAGGCAACTCTCCAGCCACTACTCCCCAAGCCTGTAACATTGCATGCCATTGTTGTGACCAAAATGTGGGACCCTGCACTTGACCTTGTTAAACCTTACACAATTGACCTCAGCCCATTGATCCAGCCTG
>NW_010509678.1:0-11887 GCF_000687285.1 Phaethon lepturus
CAGAGATCCCCATTTTCCTGGCCCGGCGCAAGAGCTCTTCTTTGAAACCCAGCCGCGCTCGGCGTTTGCGTCGCTATCGTCGCCCTCACCTCAGCTCTGCTGGCGCCCATGCGGGTGACGGTGAAGCGCGTTCTATGGCGGAAGTCCTGCCGCTCCTTCCCACGGGCGAGCCCGGGGGTGACCCCTCCGTAGGGGCCTGCACCCCCGGTGGGGTCAGAGCCCAGCAGCTACCACTGCTTTGCTGGGGAGGCTGATCTCGCGCAGACCTGTGCTTTTAAACGCAGACAGCAATGACTTTGAGAGCAAAACCTCTCACTGCCCCTTGGAGAAAGAGCAAAGGGAAGTTTACGAAAGGCCCATATGTGGCTGAGTCATTTTGAGCAGCTCAGGTACAGACACACCTCTTCCTTATCCAGAAACCTCCTCGGGGAAAGACAGACAGACATATGTTTGGCCTCTGCAGCAAGCTCTTATCTTGGCAGGAGAAAGCTATTGATGTTCATGTTTCACATTTCTGGCGCCCAAAACAGGTTCTGATGTTTAAAATGAGGCAGCGGTGGAACCTGTTTTAAATATGTAACAGTCTCGGAAAGGAGCAGTCTAATCACTTCATTATCCAACACAGCAGAAAATGGTTTGAAACCCAAACTTGGGAGAGGGGGGCTTAGAGGAACCTTCCACAACAAGACATTGCCAACACTAACCCTGGTATTTATTGCTCATTTTAACTATGGTGCACAGCAAGCATTTTCTCAGCCTCACATTGCAAGAATATATAATTCATATGCTTAATATTTAGCCTCGGCTCTCCTTGCATATGTTACAATGCTGGAGACTGTTTGTGTGTTTGCTATATATCAGTTGACACCTCTGTAAAATCTTTATATTGAATGCCTTTGGCAACTATATGCCAAATAATAGCATTACCATTTGTAATTTTCTCAGCTGCAGCTTTCCTGTAAGCTTTGCTCTATGCATTACAAGTAGGAAGGATTTAAAGAGCTTTATTGGTTCTCAAGTCTTCCTAATGACCTTTCCTTGCTTTTGTAAGTCAAAATAACTTTTTTTTCTTTTCTCCTTGTGCATTTTCAAGTAAAACTGCAAGAGCTCCTAAGCAAATAAGTAAGAGAAGTAGATAATCGCTGTCTCTGCCCCCGCTTTAACTCTCCGTTCCTCTTACTTCCCAGCCAGAGTCCCCTGGTGTCACCCTCAGATCTTGTTGCCTCTTGTCTTGCAGATGCTTTTCTTCCCTCTCTCTCGTCTTCAGATCTGCTCATTGTATTAGCTATGCAGGAAAAAAGAAATAGAAAAGACCCCGGTGAAAGATCGGGGCCTAGCGGTGCTAAGCACTGTACAAATAACACAAAGGCTGTCCTTGCTTCAGGACTCGCCGTGTAGGATTTAGACAATATGCCACCGGGGAATAAATCAATAAATGGGACTGAGCGGAGATATGTTTATACCTGTTAATGATTATGTAGAGTTTCAATAGCCACGCTATTTGCTGCTTTTATGAATTCTGATTGTTTTCACCTGAAACATCTCAACGCTTCCCTGAATCGTAGGCTTTTGTTTTTTCTGTCTTGCGCAGTGTCTTCTCCGCACTGGGCTGTGAACTTCTCAGAACCGGAACTGTATGCTGTTCTCGTTTAGTTAGCACCAGGTACATTTACAGGGTTGTATATTTGCTTAATAAAAATAAATAACCAGCAGAAGTTCCAAGCTCAGAATTACTCCAGACACAGCATTTTCCTTATTGCTTTGTCTTGTGGAAAACAAAGTGTGTTTTATCCTTCGTTTATCATGTAGCTTATGCGGTACTTTTCATTTTGATGTGTGGCACACTTTCTAATGTGTCTCCCCTCATGTCTCTTTATTACTAAAGTGTTTTGGTGGAAAAGTATATTACAAACAAATAAATAACTTTCAGCTACTGTCACTAGACTAGCAAGAAAGCCACAGGCATAGGCTAGTTGGGTCCATTCATTACAAAGCCTTATTCATGACTTCCAGACTATCTTTCTCTTTTTATTTTAATGAATAGCCCTCACAGCTTTGTCCTAGCAAGTTTTGCTCTCCACCTCTTGTTTTCATATATCCCTCCAAAGAGATATTTGAGCTGGTTCAACGCGTCTCAGAAGCAAAAGCAAAATCCATTTTAGTTTCCCCAAAAATGAAAGGTTGGATCTAGGCAAGCGGAGGAGAAAGGAGAAAGAGTGGAGAGGCAGTGGATGGGAGCTGGGCTCCTGGCTTTTTTGCTACTTTTTGGGGGAGGAATGGGAACGATGACTACTGATACTGCAGGCGGCAACTTTTGCTCCCCCACGACAGCTTCCAGTGCAGACACCAACACGTCCTCTGCTCACATCAGCAATGAGCATGGCTTTCTAGGGCTCTAACACAGCCATCAGGCATGGTGCAGGTTGGTACCCAAGCCCAGGCTCAGCCTGTACTGGGTTACTGCTACAGAGACCAGATTCAGCCTCGGTTTTGTAACAAGCAAAGATAAGAAACAACAGTTTGGGAATCAATGCAGTTATGGAGTGTGTCTTGGTGGTGGTGGGGAGCTGGACAGATGACAGTGACTGGTGTTACTTGAAGTCTGGTCAGGGCATGATGATAAGATGGCCATTGCTAGTCACTGCCTAGGAAAGCCAATGAGACCAACTTTAAATGCACGAAACTTTCTTTGTCCAATTAGGAAAGAGAGAAAGGCAAAAAATAACACCTGCAAACCTTCATTAGTACCACAAACCTGTTCTTGGTAACTTAATAAAGCAACATGGGCAGGAGGGTGCAGGCTGCCAGCACTGCTACAAACACAAGCAAGCTCTGTCTTCAGTGAGGAAAGGGTCCCACCCCACCCCCTGCTCCCCGCCGTCACCTTCCCTCTCTAAAGCCACGAATGTGCCTGAGGTTGTTTTACACGGGCTGGGCTGTGCATGCAAAACTCTGCGACAAGCCTATTAAAAGTGTGTTAAGTTACAATACTCCTGTTTAGGCTACTTCACCAAGACGTGGCCACTAATTTATGGCAGCTGCTGGATGACAAACCTATGGATGAACTGAGGAAGCAAAGGAACTAGGCAAAGGCAAATGGAGAGTATGGCATGGTAATTCCTTTGGGCAGACCTGAAGTCTAGGAATATTTGTTTGTTTGTTTGTTTTTAAGAGCTTTCTAGGAAAATAAAACTAGAAAAGAATTCTTTTAGCTATGTCCTTTCTTCTCCCTACCCCAGCCCGATTGTGTGAAAAAGCAGCTTTGCCATAAACAGATTTTACTATATCAGAGTCAAATTTTACTACATCATTATAAGAGTGTTCCACTGGGTAATATGACTGGCCGCCCTATCAGAAGACCAGTGCTCATGCTGTAGTGAAAACATGCCATCACACTTCCCCAATAAAAACTTTTATTGTATCCCAGTGCACATTAAAAACAACACTAACCGCATTAATACATTGTAATTTACTTTTGTATTATGGAGCAAATGACAAACCTAGTGCTAATGAGGTCATATTTTCCATTACCCCAGTACAAACTCTCAGTTAATCCAGTCCTTGGAGATTTCCACTTGGATCTCGGGCACACTCGTGTGTGCACGTGCATACACAGACACACACACTGCGCACGTGCTGGTGAGGGACGCTTCCATCGTCATTTTGCAAATGTGGTGACAGCATATGATTTTATTTTGAACTGCTGCTTTTGAAACTTACATTTATTTTTAATTGCATTTTGTTCACAAGGCATTCTTTAACCAAAAAAAATACAAGCATCCCCATCCTCAGTGGTGTCTCCGACTTGTGAAGCCTCTTTCACACCGGTGAAGAGAAATGCAATTCTTCTGAGCTGCAGAAGATGAGGCTGGATGATTCTTTAGGGATTGCTTATATTTCAAGTGCAATTATTTAAGAAGCTGTAAGCTTTCCATTTTACTTTGTCACGAGCTGAATGTTAAAAGAAAACTCATTTCTCAGGAGATACGGATGATTCTTTATTTCTAAACTTCCTGTGGTGTTTTCTTAATGATGTTATTAAATGATTAAGCTTTGCTTTTATAAATTAAATCACCAAAATGAAATCATTAAGGCACTCTCAGTTTTATTAAGCATAGTTATTTGCCATCATGTGTAAATTCACTTAAGTAATCATCTACACTATCTGCTTCAAAATTGTGTTGGCAGCACCACAGGGAAGTCAGTTCAGCATGGTGGATGGAGATACTCGTCTCTCCTCATTTCAGAAAGCTCAGAATATACTAATGAGAGCAAAGGACGTGTTTATATGAGAAAGGCAAACCGATGCCCAGGGCTTTGTGAATGACGGATCGCAGAGCCGTGCACCGCCGCCAGTCCCGGGTAGGCAGCTACTCTACCTCCAGGGCTGACTGCTATGCAGACGGGTGGCACACGGGTGCAGCCCCTTCCCTCCCGGGTGACACAGAATTGGGGGCTCCATCGGGTCACATTAGTTAGCAAATTACTTTGTCTTTATTTTCCCTCCAGTCCCTTCCCTTCCCCTCTCTCAGTATCTCTTCTTTGCTCTCTGCTATTTGTTCTTGCCATATTTTAGTCTCTGCTCTGCTGATGAATTAGCCTGTTGCTCAGAGAGAAAATTGATCTTCACTCTTCCAGAAGTTGCAAGACAAGTTATGCTTAGTTCAGGCTGTGGTATTTTGCTAGCCCATGCTAGAGTAAGAAATAGATGGTGCTAAGTATATAGACTTAAACTGCAGCTGGGGGATCTAAACCAGAGGCTCTCGCTGATATTTACATTTAAAGCCATTCCCTTTAGCTCTTAAAACCACTATACATTTTTAATGACGTTTTAACAGGGAGGTCTTTTTCTGGAAAGATTCAAGGGAAAAAGGATGGATGTTTAGTGTCTCGGGAACTAGTTCCCGAGTAGAGGAAAAGCTGCGTGTTTCTGCTCTCTTGGACAGTAGCCTGTGGCTGTTGTAAGGATAGAAGTGACGAGGCAGCCTGATGTGATAATGCAAATATCTCAAATACTTTTTCACATCTGTGCCTAAGACAGGTAGGAATTATCCATAGCGAAGCAATGGAGGAAGGTGTAGTTTGCTCTGCTGCAACGGGATAGCTTAATTATCTTCTCTTAGGGCTGTGAAGGGCTGGATTCCTGCCCTGGCTTCCCAGCCAGCAGGTCTTGCTGCCGGCCATCCCCTCTCTCGGCACTGGGGACGATAGAGGTAACGGGGAGACTTGGTAATTCGGTTTGGCATGTGGTCAGAAGTACCTAGTCACAGGGAGGATGTGCCTCTAGAGCAATCAAACCTCTCTCAAACATGGTAAAGTTTTTGTGGTTTTTTTTTTAAACTTACTGAAATTGTGAAATATAAAAATAGGGAATAATACTTTTCCCCGCCTGTCACAAGCAGTGCTTACTGCTGTTCAGTTTCAGGCTTCAGCTAGTAAATATTCCCAAACTCCACTCTGTGTGCTGTCACTTTACCAGCTTGCGGGCAACTAGCTGAGTAAGTAAGTATTTCCTGTTATCTATTTAAAATATTTTCAGAAAACTAGGAGTAACTGATTCTCTGGAAACACCCCTGTGCTGATCATGTCCAGTTACATTTTCAATGGCAGAAGCTGGTAAAAGTAAAGTTGAAGAAATTTTAGGATGAAAAATAATTCTGAACAAAAACTAGGTGTTTCAAACCTATTGAGTGTAACTTCTTGTCTCCTCAGATTAATTTTTCTGTGTCGCTCTCTTATCTCGGTCAATAGTTTGACAAACCTTGACATTTGCAGAATAATCTGGTATTGAGAAACCTGATTATTTTCTGCTACTGCTGAATCATTTTGTTATTACTGATGAAGAAATGTTGGGTGCGATGTGTCTCATCAGCTTAAGATTCTTCACCTGAGTTTTGCCTGCTTTCCTTCTGAAAGGTGCTTGTTTACTCAGATCTCTCAGGAAGCCAGACATCCAGAAGAAAAGAAATAGTTCTTAGTTGATGGTAATGTTAATAAAAAACTATTTGCATTCTATATATATTTATGTATGTATATATATTTATTTGGTACTTATATGCTGTTAACACATATCTGCTATAACTTTAAAATACTCTGAAATATATGAAGTGCTTTCAAATTTGATGTGGAAGCATATTAAAACAAATGAAAGTCAGTAGTAAATCTGGGACAATATTATTGAAAACCTGATGTGGATATCTCTGTTGTTTGCAGAGAGGCCTTTCTGTGAGAATAGTTTTGGCTGAATTTTCAATGAAAGAGTTTAAACTGTAGGAACAATAAATTTTTTGACTCGACAGAAAACATTGTTATATAGACAAATAACTGGCATGCCAGTAAATAAATGGAGCACATTTTCCAAACATCAATAGATGCCTGGGCAAAAGCCATTTTAACAGGAACGGATTTTTTTTTTTTTTTTTGCATGTGCAGTGACTCCTGTATAGTGTTCGGAAAATGTACCCATATGTCTACTCACAAATAATGTTCACCTGTAAGGAAATGCACACCAGGTTTATGGATGCTGTTGAGTATTCCCAGTCCTACCACTATGAATAATGATGCTTACATGCCCTCAAACATGAAAAATGCTCATCTGAATGCACTGGAGTAGCCTGACATACAGATTGTTGACATTGTTTTTTTAAAGAAGTATTCGCAGGTGGAGTTGACAGTGTTATCCCTGCCACACACCAGTGGAAAGAAGAGTTTTGGGAATTTAGAAGAAAACCAGTTGTCAGTGTTAGCTAATCCTGAGAGTTTGCTCCAAAGTATTTGGGGGAGAGGAGTGAGGCTGAAGGTTTGGAGTCTCCAAGGTGGACAATTGCTCACTGCTTGTGAGCCAGGTCGGAGACAGGCTGCAGGGCCTTAGGCAAATAACTTTGCTGCCTGTTGCCTCTTTCCCCCCATTTGTAATAGCTGACTAGGTATAATTATGTATCTGTTGCTTTAGAAGATAAATTAGTTCATATTTGCAAAGCAGGTGGAAGGAGAAGGAAAAAAAGCAGCAAGTTACCTCTGGTCTTTTCATTGCTCTTTTTACTAATTGCCCCTCGAAATTGTTTCTCCTTTGCTAGGAGAAGAATAAGAAAAGTGGGCTGGTGTTTCTTCCTGACATACAATATTCTACGCATTAACGCACCGCCGACCTTTCCAGCAGGGTTGCCCAGGGTAAGCCGGTGGTACCCGGGAGCCGGTGGGGCAGTTCTGCCAGCTACAGCAGGTAGCAATTCGGCTTGCTGTGCCTGTATCCAAATTTCGTCTGCGGATTCGAGCCCTCAGTCGCATGTTGCTAGGCGGATACTATTTTCAAACGTTTAAGGAAAGCTTTTGAGTGTAATGTGCACTTCTCTCCTTCAACATTTAAAGACTGCGGCAGTGGGAGAGGCATGCGGCATCTCTGTAAAAGCCTGAAAGCTGATGAAATCTCAGTTAGATCTGTTATCTCCCAATGCTTTAAAGGTCTTCAGCTGGGAGATTAAAGAACAAGGTTACTGTGACAATTTGTTTACACGCAGGGAGAGATTAAGATCTCGTTGAAAAGGAATAAAAATAACATCATCTTGAGCTGTCACAGCATGAGACCCATTGTAATCAACACTGGTCTGATTTCAGGGATAATTTAAGACCAATTTATTATCTTAATTAAAAAAAAGAAGGGAGATTTCAGTGCTAGTTGGGCTGCTAAAACACGATGTCTCTGGAGTATCTACATTTTACACAGAAGCTTTAAGGTGTTCTGAAAGGAAAGCCAAAACCAGATGATACAAACATTTGAGTCTATCTTAATAAACGTTGGATTAATTATACAGTTAACCACAGAAAAACAACCCCAAAATTCCCAAACACACTAAAAAAATTAACATAGAAAGCATCACTTCTCAAAGTAACCCTATATGGCAAGTAGGTGAAAATGAAATAAATACATACGCAGAACCTCCTTTGATTGCGTTTCATGCATATATTTTAGCTGTTTAGTTATAATAATAAGGTCATGCTGAATATTCCTCATAACTGCCGTTCTTGAAATTTAAAATCCTGGAGTTGTCGGTATCCAAACAAATGCACAAACAATTCAGAGTTCAGAGAAGGGCTTGCTGTGTTTCACAGGCATTTAATATCAACCACTACTCAAAAAAGAGGATATTTCTACTTTGTAATCCATATAAAATAGAAAAATCTACAACTCTTCACATAAAATGGAGGGGAAAAAAAGAAAACTGAACGGATTTGCCTGGCCTGTTTTTGTAGTGCTTTTGCACTTGTTTTTAGCAAACATTCAAATGGTGATTTCTAGCTTGCATGCTTACAAAAAGCAATTTTAAATTTGTTTCTCATGATCATTTACCCTTGGAAACTGATGATACAAGTTGCTATATGCTCATCCAGCTGGTGGAAGAAGATCAGGTGACTCATACGGGAGAGCTCCTGGCACAAATAACAAATTTTAAAAGCAACTAGGGAAAAAAAGGAGATACATACAAGTGTATCTTTTAAACAGAAATTGAATAAGTCTGACAAACTGGAAGAGTGTTTTCAGATATCTCCCTCAGAGAAAAAGGTGGGATGGGGCAGATGAATTACTCACTGCAACTTTTCCAGCTCTTGTGTCTTCTCAGGTCTAACCCACTGGACCACCCTGGTTGAACACCAGATTTTGTGTTCAGCTTTGAACCATTCCGAGCCTCTGAAACAGACTCAGACATGGGTTAAATAGAAAGCTGAATCCATGAGCACCGTAGCCAGAAAAAGATTAGCCAGTGAATTCTCATCTGGATACAAACTGAGAAGGACCCGAGGTGGTTTTCGGTGGTTGTCTGCTGGATCCTAGTGCACCAGGACAGGCAGACTGTACCATCTTCTTCCAAAGATAAAGACTTTATAGCATCCTCAAGCAAACGGCTCCGGTGTTTCACTACCCGCAGCTTTAAGAAGTTTTACCTAGGGAACGATTCAGATGCCTAAACACAGGTCTCTCCTGCCAGTTAAAATCTCTTATGGTATCTTGCCAAACCTACAGCCTCACCACAAGGGTACACGCCTGCCAGAAGTCCCTTATATTTGTCAGGCCGTCTTGGATATCCTTGGGTGTCTACATCAGCACTAAATATTTATTTACAGGCACTGGAGTTTTTCCCCTAACCTGAATCCTTCTTGCTGTAAACTCTTTACTTTCTGGCCTAGCCAGTATGGCTCTGGGAGTAGATTATTTCCTTCTTTCGTTTTTTTTAAATTTCTGAAGACCCTCAGTTAAAACCATTGTGTTCATTCAGTCTCTTTTTTCACCGGCCAAATTCCCTGGAGCTCTCCTCTTTCTGCTCTCCCTCTAAACCCGGCCCCAGCCAGCGCTGCATGGGCTGGAGGTCGTTCAGGAGTCCGGCAGCCAATCCTCCTGCTTACACAGGCTAATATCAGGTTTGCTTTATCCACAACATCATAACGCTATTCCCTCCTCTTTAACTTGAGATGCGCTCATCTCTCCACATCCTTTAGTGAAGAATCACCACCTTGCTAGGCTCACTCCGTATTCATGTATTTTATTCCTACTCAGACTCGGACTCTGAAATTGCCCTTAGGGACTGGTACCCTATATTTTTCCAGACCGTTTTTCCAATTTATCAAAATCTCTTTGAATTTCTCTCCTTCCTTTCAGTGAGCTGGCTGCCCTCCTCAGCTTGATGTGCTCTGAACATTTCATACACATATTCTTTGTTTCACTGGCTTTAACGAACACGGTCCGAGGACAGATCCCAAGGGAGCCTGTTCAATATCGCTTTCCATTTTGACCCCTGATACCTTACTTACTGAATCCCCACGGTTCAGATATGCTTTTCTACATGGTCCTTTTATTCACTTGCCCCACTCACAGAGTAATTTTTCTGGAGATTTGGGGTGTTGTGGAAAGGCACAGATTTCAAAGCAATATTTCGTTTTACCCCAGCAGAGGATCTGACCGTTTACTTTCCCTCTCCCATTGAATTCTTTTGTCCTGTTGCCCTGTGCATAAAGGCAATATGAATAACCCCGAGCCATGCGGAGGGGGAGGTTACTGTGACTCACACTACCATGCTTTTTTGTTCCCCCTTTGGTGCTGTATTGCCTAGTGCATGTCCTCACTCCTGGCTCTCACCACAAAAGGCAGCAACAATCAACCAAACCTCCGAATGAGTAATCTGCTCACAAAGAGCCCTTTGAGCGCACAAAGTAGTTGCAGGGAGGAAATGTCCCACTGGGGAACCAGGTGGACAGCAAACATTCGCTTTCCATTACAAATGAGTTCAAGGGAAATGGAGTCACCCCAGCATGGGATGCCAAATCCGTATCCAAAGCTACTTCCCACCATCCAAGCCAAACATACTTCCCTTTCTCTCCCTCCCCATCTCCCCTCCTTGTTTACAAACACGTTTACAAGTACTTGATAGGTGACCTTATTTACTTAGTAACCTGTGGATTCATTTATCTTGAAATTAGCAGGTAATGAACTGGAAACCCTCAACAACCCTCCCACTAATTAACATGATAATAAGATTGTTTTGCTACAGAGGTACAATTAGCATGTATGAGCTAGAGGGGGAGAAAGATCAATAAAATGTCTGAAGGGTACTAGGAACCAGTCTCAAGAAGAGAACAAAAGAAAAGAGCTTTATGGGGTTACAACAGCAGCAACTTACAGGCCCAGTGCTTTCAAGATACCCAGAGTAGTGGTCCTCTTTCCATTAGATTGCCTGCAAGTAGGCTGCAAAGAACGACCTGTATCATATACTGTTTCTTGCCATTTGGAGTAGATTAAGGATGTATGAAGAGTGTTCTAGCCAATATGCTCAAAAATATGGAGGAGAAAAAAAAAAGTTTGGGAAAAAAGCGTACATATGGCATCTGTCCATAAAAACAATGCAGGTGTTAGATGGTGAAGGGGGATGATGTAGGGTTATTTACTGCACATAATCATGCAAGGACTTCAGCATGTATGTTGAGAAACCTCTCTTTGCTGTTCAATTGACTTTAAGGAGATTACTTGGGTAAGTGATGCTTAAACATCAGTCTTTGCAGGATCATGCTTTTACATAAGGAACTGAATGGGAAATAGCAAGAAAAAATGCACAACAGTTTTAATAGCCACTCTTTGCTAAGCCAGATCAGATTGGCTGAAAGGTGTTAGGGAGAACTCCCACGCGAGGGTCATATGCATGTGGAGAGAGCTAACTTTGCCAGCCAGGGATGCCTGTGTCCTCAAAATCCCTGGTTAGGTGGAAGAAAGCTGTGCCAAAGCAGGGGTATTCCTCCCCAGAGCAAGGAATATGAAGGAAACAGAAGGATTTTTCTTTTCTACATTCACACTTGCTCGTCTGTTAATGTATTTCCATCGACATGGACTGGATCCAACCCATCCATGGCTGTGTTGGGGGGAAAGGAGAAATACACAGCTGAGATCCATGGTATGGTTAGATGCAAATGTGGCATAAGGGTAAGTGGGCTAATGGGGAAGAAAGGGTATAGGGCTGCAGCCTTGTTAGTCCCTCTCTATCCTTCTGTGAGTAAATCTACACCTAATTATTGAAAATAAAGTATAAAGTAACACTCCAGCACTTGGTGCACTGCCTGATGTTGAGTTGAAGAGCCAGCAACCTGTACCACTGCCCTTTTATGCAGTTATTGTTGGGTAAATGAAGAACGCTGGCTTTCAGCTTGGAGGAGCTCGGTTTAAATCTTGTCAGGTCTCAGCGAAGCTCAGTAGGATGCTTTATTTTTTTGTAAGTTCCCATAAATATTGGCTTCTCTACCCAAAGCCATATTTTGCCCTAGATGACTTGGGAAATGAGATCATTCACAGTTGCTTGACGTAAATGGTGGATTCTGAAGGCTCCAAACTGGCCCTGAGCTCTTTCCC
>NW_010509678.1:11918-45337 GCF_000687285.1 Phaethon lepturus
CCCACATCTGTCCTTCCCATCTGTGCTGACACCTTCTGTCACCTCTGAAACTTTACATTGCACAGCACATTTCAGCACAGACACCGCCGAGGAATTTGGGATAGTCGTGCGTCTGGAGTACAGTCTTCAGGTAGCACTGTCGACGCCTCTGAATATTTTACCATGCATTTGATTTTCGAACGAATGTTATTCATCAGTCGCTCGAGTTCACAGAATATTGTCTCCTGGCATTCTTTAGAGTGCGAAAGAGGAAGGAAAGCTATTAATTACTTTTGATTGACATTTTCCATTTGTGTGTGTGTGTGTAGGGGGGGTTGTTGTGCATTTTTTTAATAGAACCTCAGGTTTGAATTGGGTAAACTGACACCTTGCAATCTGATCTGACAGCCCTGCTTTGTGTGGGAGTTTGTACGACTCCAAAATTTCAACTGTGAGACTTTCTGCGTGAGCAGTCATTTTATTAGAAGTTTTGACACCTCTGCTAGCAGGGATCAGTGCCCGCTGTGTGAACGGAAACACCCAAAAGAGCATTGTGTGATGCAGAGTGGGAAGGGAACGAAAGAAGTTCTGTGCTGAGTAGCTGAAATTAGCTTAGATGAAGATCTTTGAAGACCTTACCTCACAATAATAATAGCGGAATACTGGGGGCCATCCCACTGCAGTTATTGTCATGGATTTATATTATGGTTTAAAAATCACAGATGTCCACACAGTTTTGTTGCATTTTGTTTCTACCTCTGAGTCTGCCTTTTTTCTGTTATTTTGGACTTAACTGTTTATGATTTTCTCTTGTAAGAGGGTGGCAGCATCTTTGGTTTGTTCCAACTTTGTGGCTTGAATTTTGTGACAGATTTGTTTGTGCCAGGCTCTGAAACTACTGCGTGTACCCGTATGGGGTACACCAGCTAACGCAGGTGGTCCGGGGCTCATTGGTGCTATGGATCGTGCCCACTTCTGCTGCCGTTGATGGGTCTGAGGAAAGGGGAGAGAGGAAAAGCTGCTGTTTAGTACACGATTTTGTATTTCTGAAATAGAGAAGCCCTGGCAGGACTCTCTAGACGTATCCTGCCGCCGTGTGGGATGCAGCTGGGTAAAGGTAGTTGGCCAAGTGAAGAACACATCAAGCAGAGGCTGGCTGCAGCAGGCAACGGGAAACGCGGGGAGCCGACGCGGGGCGAGGAGCGCGCGGGGGCTGCGCCTCAGGCCACCGATCCAGTCCTGAGCGTAACGCACACACAGACCCTGCAAACCCCGTCTTCTGTTTTACTTTGTCCCCGCTAGCTAAAAGGGCGTTTGTGTTTGCCTGGACATGATCTTGGGTGGGAAAGTAATGGGAATCAGTTACATCTGAAATTTCCTGTCTTTCTATCACGTCCCTGCCATACCCTTCCCATTAACCGGGGGGCTTCTTGAACAAATTTTGGACTCGGCAAAATGGAAGACAAAACCTGATCATTTGTAGAAACGAGGCTGAGGGTTTCGTGGGGAAAAGCAGGCTGACTTTTTTTTTCTGCTCCTACTCACCTGCCCTCAGCTAGGTTGATAAATACCTGTGAAACATTTGCTAGAAAAGTTCCTAGGAGTTCATTGTAATGAGCAATTCTTCTGGCCTAGATTTGTATCTTCCTTGAGAATAGGTGTAATTTTAGATCTGCTTTGCAAGCTCTTTTTTTTTCCTTTTCCCCCTTTTCTTTCCAATACTCCTCAGTACAATAGGAATCTTGTCCCATGGTGTGAAGCCCCTGCAGAGTTATAAAATTGTGTCACCTTCCCTGCCTCCCTTATAAGTTACTCTAAGTGACACTATTAAAAAGAAAAACCACAGGATCTCCTGGGATCAAAACAATGTCCTGTTGTTATCTTAACACCACTCCGTTTGGCTTTTTTGGCTCTTACCTTTCATTTCCTACAGCTCTATGCAAGCAGAGCTTGCCTTGCATTGTACTTCATTCCGTGCATGCATTTTCTCAGAGAAGATGCTTTTATTTCCGAAGGATATGCTGGGTGGCCAGAGGTTTCGGATTTCTTCAGCAGGGATTCATCTCTTCCAGGAAGGGGGAGGTTGGAGTGAACAGGCCAGCTAAGAAACTTTCATCTCTGTGCAAGAAGGGAGGAGAGACTTCGATGCTCATCACTTCCTCAGATGAAGATTTAAGCTCAAGTATTAACTAATAAACTCCCTATCCTGTGGGAGTTGAGGCAGGGTGTGTGGGGGAGGGAATGGATTGAACATGTGCGAGTTTCCCACTTTGAGCAGGAGTTTTGGTGGCCTGGAAAATGTAATGTGTTTTTTCTTGCAGATGCTCTGGAGTGTGACTCACAAGCCTTTGCAGCTCAAACACTTTTGCAGAATGAGCTACCAGCAACCCCTTCGTCCTTCGTGTGTTATTATTGAATGAGCCCAAGGTAACTCGTACCTTAGAGCAACCTACCATCGTAAGCTGCTGCAATTGGAGTTTTCACACTGGTTTCCCATCTATTAACAGCAACAGAAGTTACCTATGCAAGAAGAGTTTTATCACTGTGTAAATGCCCAGGTCCAGAATACATCTACACGTTATTCAGTACGTCTGTTTGAACGTGTGATCTGTCCAGTCGCATTTTCTATGTTACACATTTCTGCAATGTGATTTTATTTGTAACTCGAAGATCCTGCTATTATATATTATTATAACTTGAGGATGAAACTCTTCATAATGCTACCTTGCATTTATTGTTTTTTGACCCAAAAGCCCACAAAGTGCCTGACAAATGCTAAATGGTTTTACCGGAGACCCTGGAGGTCATTAATTACGGTTATATCCATTTTACACATATCCTAAGTGAGGGTTTCAGTAGTTTGTACTAGAGCATGTGATGACTTGGTACAGTGGAGATAAGCTCAAAGTTTTCTGCCAATCTACAAAATCTCCCTATGAACAGTCTAATGTCAGCCTTTCATGTCACACACTTGGGGATTGGGCATGGAGCAAAGCACCAATTTTCTTGGGAGGGACCTGTGATTACATAGCCAAGGATCTTTTGGCATCTTAGGGCTGTACTATCCCATGGCACAGAGCTGCCCAGAGTTGAAAGAGGGCATTCCCACCTTGGCCCTTGATCCCACCCTGCAGGACATGTCCAGCACCACTCTTTTTGAGAGGCATGCACAACGCTGTGGCCAGGAGCAGCTGCAAAATGTACGTGCAAAAGGGTCTTTGAAATGAGAATGATGAAGCAGGCCCAGCGTTATTTGCACCTTGGGTGTTGGGTCATGGTTTTTAGCCCTTCTGGAAGGAGACGAGCTGTAGAACAGCAGCACCCCCCATTTTGTCTGGCATGTTGTCCAGCCACCCTGGGAACTGGTGCCAGCTCTCCTTATGGACTGGAAGGATTGCTGGGCTGGAGGAGAAGCTTTGCACTTCTTGAAGGTCTCTGTAGCAATGACAAAAGTCTTACAGACTGCGCAAACCTAACTTGTCTTGATAATGATATCAAGTAGTGAAAGCACATAGTTGAGACCCTCTGCCAAACCTCTGCTCTGTCCAGGAACTTATGTGGCCCTGTTCACCTCCATAAGTAAACACTTTTTGGTCGTATCCGGTCTTTTACAGAAAAGGCTGTTTACTGACGGTTCCACAGAAAATAAAGTGGCTAAGGAGGAACCTGAGCCAGAACTGCTGCATCTCCATCTAGGAATCCATCCATTAAATAAGTCCCTCATAGTCCTAACTTTTTGAACAATTAAAATATTAATAAATTAATTACAGAATTAATTAATATGAAAAGGTAACAATCTGAAGAAGTAGTATGTTGCAGGCAGTCTCATCTCCTCTTGTTAAAGACAGTTTTAGTTTCTTAATTTCCAGTGGCCACATCCAGCGCTGGAAGATGTTGCAGTTAATGTGCAGTTCCTGGCTCTTGCCTGGTAGACCACTGCATCAGACCAGCCTTTCCAACAGGCAAGGCAGAGAGGTGAGCAGAGTCTGGCCCCTTGTTTCTACACAAAGACTTATTGTGATATGCGTATCTACCATCATCCCTTTTTACCTTTGTGTGACATTTCTGAATGTTTTGAGGTTGGTTTTTTTTGGTTTATTTTAATTAAACATGACTAAACAATGATTCTCTGGGTGGGAATCATTCTTCCTAACAACCACAGTGTGCATACTAACTATACTAAAAATAAATCTTGTCTCTGACTAGTTAAAAATTGCAGTGATTTGTTGATGCTTTTTACCTGTCACTAGTAAGATATAAATATAAATAAGTAGAATTACATTTAAAATATCCATCACTTCACATATGGAGAGTGGCAATGAGTGGGCTGTAATAATAAAATATACTTTATAAGTGTCATAATCATTCAGACACCAGGAACTCATAAGCCACAGATCTGACATTCAGATGATGAATTGTGATTTTGTTTTAAAAGCCAGACATGTCAACTCCATGTGCATATTGGGAATTGTAGTTCAAGTGACCTCTGCTAAAACACTGACCTTAACAATGACTTTGTTTTACATTTCCCAGAAACTTTTAAGTAGGTGTGATACTTTCCAAACGCAGTTGTTGCACTAAGACTAATATAAAGTAATTTAAAATATATTTGTCACCTTTGTTGTGGTCATCTATTATATGACACAGAAAATGAGATTCAGTGAATGGCTTAAAATTAATTCTATTTTGGGGTCTTGGTAACATCATAAACCTCTTGAGATTCACCTGTGTGATATATGATATCACTGGGTAAGATGATATTCTTCTAAAACTCTGCAGCTTATCCATTCTTGCATGCAATAAATAAATACATTAAATATACATGCGGAGGAATGTTTGTATTGGTACATATGAAAGAGGATTAGATAACACTCAAGGGAGACTCCATGGACTGTAGGAATCTTAAATCTGATGGAGAAAGGTTGATTCAGTGGACTTCAGAGACCTGGATTCTGCTCCCCTCTCTGCTGCAAGTTCCTCCTGTGTGACCTTGGACATGCCGTTTAAACCCAAATCTTAAAATTATTTAGGCTCCTGATTCCTGTCAAGATGCCTGATTTATGCTGATTTCACTGGGATCTTAAGATCTGAAAAGGAACTGATCACTAAAATCCCTGGAAAGTTCAGGGCTATGTTTCTCTGAGCTTCAGTTCCCTACTTTTAAGATGGAGATAATACTAATTCATGTGGACTTTGCTTGGGTGAGAGCATAAGGGATCATAAAGCAGCATTGTCCTGGGAGTTGTACAGATGTGTGAAGTCGTGTCTCTGATTCCCTGTGAATAGCTGCATGCACGATATAGATATAATTATAGTCATATCAAATGAAAACACAATTAAGTTCCAGAATTGGAGCTGATTGGCATAACAAAGCTGAGATTTACTGCTTCCTTCACTAGACCAGCGCAGGTTCTAACACAAATCATGCCTCTTAGCCTTCAATTTGATAAACTTTCAGCTATTTTGACATGTAGAGCCAACTGCAGCCTACTCCATCCTGACAAAAAGAGCCTAACAAATGGATTTTCAGTCACCCACTGAACAGAGCTAGATGACAGATCTACATGAAATCCTTTTTGGAGGGAAGGCAGCCTTTTAACTTGATTGATGAAATTATATCTAAATCTGGTAGATTTGGGACTTCAAAGGCATTTTTGCCTACTTAGGGCATCCCAGATGAAGGGAGTATGCTATTTGTACCAAACTCCCATGCTCAAGTGGTTTGCAAATTGACCCCTTTGTAATAGGTTAAAGGTTCCGCGCTAGATAACGGTGGTTCATTTTGATTAATTATGTCAGGGAATTAATGTATGATTACTAACTTTTAGCAGACCCTGCTCTTTCTGACCTCGAGCTGCTTGTTTGTGTGGCTGGTTGTAATTTTCGACCAATGGGTTACGAGAGGTCACTGTGTGGTCAGCATATTTTAAACAAAGAAAAGGGAGCTGGGGAAGGGGGAGCAGAGAAACAGCAATCTCGGATCGGAGTGGATGGACTACGGTTTACTGGCCTGACAGGGGAGATTTGTTAAGTGTTCTGATGGCAGATTTTTATACATTTACTCTTCCCAATAAAATATTTTTCTGAAGAGCTAAGAGAGTGGCCTGGAAAGATGTTGGGAGGATAATTTAACAGTTGAGTGTTAAGCCCATAATTGCACTTCATACTGGTTTCAATAGTAGAGAACCTTGTTAAAAAATAAATTGGGCAGTGTTCTGCTTAGCACTTCGATTGGCTGAGAGCAAGGCTGAAAGCTTCTTATTAAGCCAATGTCTGGGAAAAGTCACTTACAAATTTCTTAACCAATCACCGAAAAGTTAGCAAAGGTTGCTAAAACAAGATTTTGCAGGGAATTAGCCTAATTTCATATCTTAAACTCTTGGGTGGGCTTTTGAAGCCATCTGAGAGTCTGACTACAAAGGAAATACGTGAGGCCCAATGCTGTAAAAACTTCTGCACACTGAATCAACTGTATTCACTGTGTTCATTATCATATTCAATAGAATTGCTCATGCTGAAAGTGAAGACTATACTTAGGTCTTTACAGGACATTAGCTATACTATGCACATCGTGGTAGACTACTGGGCAGATGAAGGGACTAGGAACCAGGAGCCTTAAATTCCTCCAGCCCTCGCACAAACTTGTGGTCTGATTCTGGTAGAGATCTTGATACAGAGAGATCTAAGCACATGCTTTTAAAGCAACTAAAGTAGGACTTAAGTTTTAGAGATGCTTACATAAGAGCCATTGGAACCAGGGATACTTACCACTTCTGAAAATCAAGCAATACGGCTGGGCCTAAATATGCATAGAATTAAATAACCAACTGCAAATGTAAAAACCAAATTAATATTATCTTCCCTGGGCCTCATTCGTGTTAAAAAACGGGCCTAAAATATCTACCTTGTTTATAGGAACACGAAGAGGCTTAGTTCATTAATGTTTGCACTGTGCTTTATGGTCCTTAGATGAAAGGCACTACTGATGCTTAAAGAATGATTATTGTTACAATACTTATTCTAAGAACAATAGGCGCATTTGTTTTATTTTCCACTGAGCCCCTTCAAACACCAGGGTGTCCAATTAAGCAGTAATCAGAATAAGGGCTAGGACTTTGCTGAAAGTTTTCCAGTTTGCTTTGGAAACCCTGATTTCGCTTTACCCCTGGTTGTATCTTTTTGTGTACCTACTGAACATGGGGCTCTTTAGTTGGCTTTAGATCCCCTTAATTTTTTTGTTTTTTTGCAAAAATGTGCCAAACTATCTTTTGCATTTCAAGTGACAACGCTATAGCAAAGCTTTGTAAAGGGAGAAAGGGGTGTTATCTGCACAAAAATGTGTGTTTTAGTAGGGTCAGGAAGGAACACTTAGAGCTAAAAAGATGTGAAATTTTCAGAGTGAGAGAAAGAATTGGAAGGAAGAAAGAGATGGGAAAGGTAAGGACAGTGAATATCATAAGAAGAATATATATGGAGACAGAGATAACGGGCGTGCCAAAGAAACGGAGAAGCTAAAGAGAGAAAGAAGTATTTGGAATTGTGTATATGTATCTACATATATACATATATATACACACACAAACCTGCATGCACATCCGTTATGGTTTGTTAAAATTGCCCGGTTCTTCTGAAAAGTCACCTCATACAAGAAGAAGATAAGCAAGAAGATTTAAGATTTGTTTTAGCTGCATTGGGAAAAGCAAATCTCAGACAGGACTGAAGGCTGAGCCCTTACCATCGGTTGGCACACTGCTGCTCAGCGCTGGGCGCCCCGCAGCTTTTATAGGCCAACCCACAATAAACGCGCTTCAAACTAGTGTCTTCTGCCACTTAGTAAAGGAAAGACTTGTGTCAGGCTGACAATTCCTTAGGCCAGTGTCCTGTTCCCAGAGGGAGCTACGAAGTGATACTTCAGGCAGAAGGAACCTACAGCACGTCCTGACCCTGCTCCATGCGTGACAACCAGAAATTCAGTTTCCTAGTGCCTGCTTTGACTGTTAGATGCAATTGCCTCTTGAGCTCTTCATTTAATAGAATGTCTCACAGCTGCTGTCAGAGCATGAATGTCACTATTATTTACTTATTTAGTCATTTTACAGTAGTGTTAGGGATCTCAGGCAGGTCATTGTACACACATTTAATAAATGGCAATCCTGCCTCAAATGATTTACAATCAAAGCTGTTGATTCAGGAAAGTACTTGCACATACATGCTCTTCAAGTCATCACAAAAGCACATGGTAACTTGCTGTCATACATCAGATGAAAACTTCCTTCAATGCTATCTGTCCAGAATTAGGGCCTGAGCTGAAAACGTTAACAAGCTGTGGGGAAATAAAGAGTTGTAGGGGAAGTAAGGATTTCAGAATGTGCTAGCAATGTTGTGTTAAAACTTTCAGCTGAGTTTTATAAGAGAATAAATTTATGCAGTCATGTTGCTTGTCTCTCTGTCTACCTCTAATAACTCTTAAACCTGATGGACAATGTCGACCACACTTGGCAGAAGGATAGGCAGCGATGGATTAAACATAAGCCTGTGGGCACAAGCACAAAATCCTCAGTTTATACAGTCCCCAAACTGCATCCACTGCCGGAGCTTGCATGGCACTGCGATCCCAGGTGGCTGGGATTGCTCACTATGAAGTGGGAGGGTAAAACAACAGAGACAGACCATGCTTTTAGCCACATGAGGATCTACACATCAGAAAGATCAAAATATCAGGTTTTAGAAGTTGCACTTCTCAGGGACCTGCTGGCTTATTTGTTTTTGAGCATAAGGGCATGAATATCTGAATCCTTTGAAGGTGAAGGGAATTTGGTGTTGCTTCCTATGGAGCTAGAATTTTACCCTGTTACACAGCCTGTAGGGACAGAAAATAGTTGTTTCCTTTGTTAACAGGGAAAACCAAAGCAAATTAGGAGCAACGGTCTTTGGGGCTGGTAAAGAATGTGTCAGGCATTGGTTGTTTTTTACATGTTTGCACATCAGAGACTTGCATTTTCATGCTCTTATGTGTGCCCAGGTTTTGGGTGCTTGCACATGCTCTGATTAAAGAACAACTCTGAACAATGCTATTTAATTTAATGATCTTAATAAGCACATGAGGGGAGTGTCTTTACTGTACAGACACAAACAATGCTACATGCTTCAACATGAAACATAATTAGGGTGTGCAGTAAAATAAAGGGGTGAGGGGGAAGGGGACATTTTTTTTTAAATGAGAACAGAGGTGACTTCCAACAAAACTTCAAAACCAGCTTGGCTAACAATGAACATAGCCCCATTCTTTTTAATCATCAACAAAATCTATCACACATGTTCTTTCAAGTAAAGTTTATTAGAAAGAAATTGCTACTAGAGAACCACATGTGAGCTCTGACTTGGCAAGGTCAGGCCAGGGCAATAAACCCTTGAACTTTACAAATATGCAAAGCTGACATAAATAACAAATTAAACCCAGCCAGGTGTAGAGCTGCAGCGAGCTGCTTGCCAGAAAGATTCAAACTCTGGCCAGCGTGACCTCTGTTAGCTTGTGCGCAAAGCGGGGGCTTATGTCCTCGGCTTGCTGTCCGTTAGGGTTCATACCTGTGGGCTCAGGTCATGTTCTTCTTCTCATTAGCTTAGAAAAATTATATCACTTCATTAGAAGTGTTTGTTCAGCTTCTGAGTGTCCTCAGGCATTTGGATGCGTTGCTGGGTGAAGTGCTGATTTTGTCAGAGCTGGAGAGTGCCCTCGGCACAAGGCAGTGCTTCTGCCTGGATCTGTTGAGTCCTCTTTGAGGGATCAGTCCAGGGTCAACCAGCAAGGGATAGCGTGGAGACGTCTCTGCCATAGGATTTGGTGAGATAGGGCAGGGAAAAGAGGACTGGGGTCTTTGACTGCTGTGTAGGCTGACGTACGCCCCACATAGCTGAAGTCTGGAAATTAGTAAACATAAATATACCACAAGCTGGCTGCCTGATCCTGTGAGCCCTCTGAGAGCCACCGCTCATGTAGCTCACAGAATGGCACCTCACCCAAGTCCTGTTTTGGATCGAGCTCCAAGAGGTCCTTCAGAAAAAGGAGCCAAGGTTTGCACCAATTTTAGCCATATCTGTTGCAAATTCTCTGTGTAATCAGGACTTCATTAGAGGTGTAATTCTCACTGCAATCAATCACTGTATCATTCTGAGCCTCACTGATGGATTTCCAGAGGCGTTCAGCTGCAGATACACCATCTCAGTGGAATTTTCAAATGTCTCTTAAGCGCATTAAGCACCTAACTTCCACTGAATGCTCAAGGGGTTTTTAAAACCCCACTATGTGTCTTTCTACATCTTGCCCTTAAACAAGTGCTTAATTTTAAGTGCAGGTAGTTTCATTGATATGTATAGTACTACTTGTGTGGTTAAAGTTAAACATGTGCTTAAATGCGCAGTTAAACCACGGCTGTAATGGGCGGGGGAGGAATTTGATGCAAACATACACTGCTTTAAATATAAATGTTTCACTATTGCACCTTAATTTTTGGATACTGGTTTGAGGCAGAAACAGTGAAAAAAGAAATGTCTCTTTAGACTTGAAAATTGAGGAAATTTGCCCTGAGAATCACAAAAAGGGAATAATATGGCATGCTGGGACATGGTGTCTACAGAAGCCCTTTACAAGTGTAACCAGTCTTTACAATATCTTTGCCATGAGAATTGCTTTGACTTTTTTTTTTTTTTTAAATGCAAAGTCAGACCTCTTACAAAAACACTTACCTTGAGAGGCAATACTCTGTAGTGACTACCGAACTGTCGTGTCATCTTGAGCAATGCGTTTCACCTCTGTGCTTCTATTTTCCCTCCCACTGTCTTTACTATTTATATTATAAGAACTCTGGGGCAGGGGCGGTCTCTGTGTTTGCACAGCTCCCTCCGTAATGGTGTTGTCTCTCTGCTGGGACCACTCCGTGCTGTCGTTAGTAAATTCTAGTGACTTTCTTACACAAACTATCAAAAAATTGTAGGATTAAGTGATCAAAAAAGCCCCCTACTTCTTAGTTACTTCAGGTTTTAGTTTTGTCTCTGAGTCACAGGGCTCTTCAACTTGTGAGGTTTATATAGACTTGTTAAAAAGATCTGTCCTGATAAATGGGTCGGATGCTTTTTATAGAGTTCTCCACTGGGTCCACTCCATCATAATGAAGCTTCAACACAGGCCTCCACAGAGCTCCAAGAGAGAAATCCGTGAAGGAGAAAGTGAAGGGAGATTGGGTGAGTTTACACTACGTGTTAAGTGGAAGAGCTGCAAAGAGGTTGGGAGACTTGTCATGACATGCAATTAAAGGCTCCTCTGGGAGTGTCTGTATAAACTCTACACATAGCAGAAAGAAAACAGACAGCTGACAGTTGTACTGTGAAGTCTTAGAAGAATATACAGTGTTCACTGCTGACACTCAAAGGCAATTTTGCCAAGTTCTGTGAAGTCTAAACACTTTTACTTAGAGTTAGGGACAATTCCTGTCAAAGAAGAGCTTGAATTTCTGTTCTAGCTGTTAGGAGTTAGCTTCTAGGAATCTCTCTTGAACTGAACCTGACACACACTTTGTTTTAGTTATGTTTCCACTTGACAAAGACTCTTGCTAGTGTTTTTTGCCCTTGCTATTAATTGTGGCTGAAGTGTGTGATGGGTATCCCATCTGCAGGTGTTCCTATTCAGGGCACATCCTGTGATTCTTGGGTCAAGTTTTTGTTGTGTGTCTTTCAGATTTTCTAGCAGGGGTGTATGTGCGTGTGTGAAAGATCCAGAAGTGCAAATGGGGAGATAGAGACAGGGAAAGGACGAGTTCTGCTGACTTTGAGCACTGGGGATCAAATAAATCTTGCCTGGAAGGACCCAGTCCTTAAGTACCTTGAGAACTGTGTTGATGGTTGAGGCTACTGGTTGGGAGAGGAAGGATGAGAGGAAAAATCTGATTCTGTTGCTTCTCAGTGTTGAGAAGCCTGAATGAGGATCTGGGTTGGTTAAAAGCTGGGTGACTACTTAATATATTTAATTAGAAGGAAATCTCCACAGATCTGCAGTGGAAGTTGTGGTCAAAATAAAAAATAGCTTGGCATAGTCAGTGGAGACAAAGGTCCAAGGCTCTATCAATCTTATTCAAAGAAAGAACTTTAACCTATGTTTTTCTCAGTGACCTGGGTGAGGTCCCCAAGCAACAGGCTCTTGTCTGTTTTGGTCAAGGCCCACATTTACCATAATGTTTTAATGGGCCAGTATTGCAAGGTGACTTCTATTTACTCCATGAAGATCTCCGTTCCGTGTCAGGGAGTCTGTTGTTTCTTGTATTCTTTCAGTTACCAGAATAAGGGGAGGAAGTCACTAGGCCAAAGGAATAGAGAGAGAAATCATCCTTTCTCTGACTTCTTCTAATGTTTCATGTGCAGCTCCTTAAAAAAAGAAGCAAGATGTAGATAACCTGAGCATTTCACATCATCAGAGGCATTACCACAAAATATTCTGGTTATTTATTTTTGGGATGGAATGACGTTACTCTACAAAGACCTCAGAGTCCTATAGAAGGAACTCAGGTAGATTTTTATTTCTTTTTAGATATAGGGGAATGGAAAATTAGAAGAAAACAACTTAAAATCCACCAGAGAATTTAGAGTGCAAATTTAATTTATATGGGATGACTGTGGTGATGGGAAATACAGAAAACTTGAAGTTTTGATGGTTGGACCAGATTCAGAGCCTAAAGGCATATATCACTGAAGAGTATTAAATATTTAAAAGAAGGTTTATTTAGAGTCCTCAAAACTGACAGGATCTTAAATACAAGATCATATGGCAAGAAAGCTCAACATCATTCTTGTCAGGGTGAATTAACTGTGGAGTATAGCCTGTATAAATAAGCAGCCATGGAAATTCCCAGCAAAATCATCTCCACTCAGAAGACAAAAGAATAAGGCCAGGGTAGGCAGAAAGAGGATAGACTCAAGCTCTATGAGCAATTTTATCAGCACATATTTCTTAGGTAACTCCTCAATTATTTTGCCAACAGAGTACAGAAGATTTGTATTTCAAGGGTCCGTTGTTTATTGCCCTGTACAACTGGCATTGGTTGAAATAAATGACACTTATAATGTATTCCATGATACAGTTTTTCAGTTAAATCTTTCCCTTCTAGGTGTTTCTTTGAGCTTTTGGGAAAGTGTTCCTCCTCAGGGAAGAAGTTGCTATTATTGTTGTAAGGAGATTCAGCCAGGCTGTACCTGAGAGACTCATTGAGACTATTCATCTGTGTCCTTCTTTTTTAATCCTTCTCACTACCACATCCCCTCCTGCCTCAAAAAATGGCTCCCTTTGCTTAGACTGCTGAAATTTGTGGCAACACAGAAAATAAATAAGTTTGGCCCAGTACGTTATGATGAATATCAGTGTGTAGGTCATGCTGCTGTAAAGGACATGGGACCCCCTCCCAGAAATGGTAGACCCTGGAAAAGAGCTTTGGCCAAGAGCCACAGCATTGTGCGTGCGTGTAACGGTAATGCTGGCCACCTCTTGCCTTGTTTGTGCATTGTAACATGTCTTGGGAGGGTTTTAAAGACTTTGCCGTGCCAAAAATTCTCCTTCCTCAGCTACAGCATAGAGCTGCCAAAGGGGTATTTGTGCTGCTGTGGAAGCCCTTCTCTAGAAGGTCAGTGGGGGAGTGTAATCAGTTTAGAACTGGATGTTGTAACTTACTTGAATGAAAGATTTTTTCTAAAGGTGACATTAAGATGAAATATTTAAGATAAACCAGAAGATTTGACTGGAAATTCACAATGTCCCTCTGAAACAGTCCATGTTGATTTACTGATCTTCCATTTTCAATTTATGAGCTGAGACCAGAGTATACCACTGGAGGATGAGAATAGAGTAGTCATATTAGAGCCAGCTCATATATCCTACAGACAGACTTTGTAAGAATTAGAAAGTATAATAAAGTGCTTGTCCCTTTAAGACACTGCTTGGCTCCTTGCCAGTTTAGATCCTGGAGCATTAGATATTTTAAAAGCCCTTAAAACTGTCTCCTTCCCCCCCCGTCCCCCCCTTTTCTCATTGTCTGACGTTTTCACCTTTTAACAATGAAGAAACAATGGTGGGAGCATCCTTTGCTTTACAGCTTCCTCCCCCTACAGCTTACTGAGGGATGAATTCTGTTCCCCATCACGTTATTTTAAATATGAGATAACTCTGAAGGCAGAGCATGTATACGGCATGGATAAGAGAGAGAAAATGTATCTTGTTTGAAAAGCAAGTTCTTAGTTTTACGTAAGAGCAATAACATTGGGCTACACAAAAGCACCCAGGTACTTCTCAAGCATGTAAATACTGCCAGGGCACTGCAGTGACCTTTGGTCTCCGACATTTTCGGCTAATGGTCACCGTATGTGGCAAAAAAGCTGACCTTGCAATTGCTGTGGGACCTGACTGGAATTTTGGATGTCCCCTTGGAGGACAGTGAGCTCAGTGGCCCATGGGTCAAACGCACAAGTACCAATGCGGGCTCTACTGCAGCACCCAGTGTGATGCACGCGTTGCGGCTACTCCTCCCAGGGAGAGTCAGAGGGTATCACAATCGTTCTGGAAGTATTTCTAAAGAGAATTTTGTTCAAAACCAACCCCTCTGCAAAGGGCTTAAATAAGGATTTTGTTTGATGATACTGTCCCAGAAAGTTTTTTGGAGGGTTCTGTTTTGGCTGAGCTCTGCCATACAGTTTGATGCAAGATAGAAGGAATTTCGGGAAAGAGGAAAGGTGGCCCGGGGCAAGAATAAACAAACAAACAAAGCCATCAACCTGGGGTCATTTTCTGAACAATACAGAGTAGAGAAAGGATCTGGGGATCTTTTTGTGTCATAGCAGACTAATGGAAAATTGTGATTCACTCCACTATTTGCTGTTGCTTCAGACCTGACTTTTCTTCTGGTTGGGACTCAGGCAGAGATCCCCTCCAGTTTTAGGCAGGAATTTCTTCTCATGCAGTGGGGAGATTAAGCCTGCTGAAAGACCTCTTTAAGGGAGGATTCAATGTTCCTTTCCTCTCTTCCTGGAGATTATAAGATAATGCATCTGGAACAACATTAGCTCATCCAGGTCTGTGGTTTTATTTTTGATAATCAAATCCCAGCAATCTCATTCTCCATCTGCCTGAACATATTTTTGGGTAAGGGGTAGATATCAGCTAGCACACATGGCTGTGGTCAGATATTGTGAGATCTTCTAAACATGAACAGAAAATTTCCGTCCTCCAAGTTACATCTAAACATTCCTTTTTCTCTTGTGCTGTATTTTCTTTCTGCAGCTGAGAGACTTATGGTAGTTCAGGCCAACAGAACATGTTTATTTCTCCTTTGGTAGTGTTTACTCAGCAGACTCCCAGACTTGGGTTCAGGCTGCATTTACTCTCAAATGAGAATTATTTTGATGGCCTCAGCCTTATTCGATATAGTGCAGTGTCTATTTGTGTCAAGAGCAAGCATTAAGTCATTGTCTGTCTGGATTAAGTGTTAAGGGTACGACGAAGAGTCTGTGGACCTCTTGTTAGGAGACAGCTGGCCAAATGAAAGTAGGCTTCCTTCTGCGTCTCAGCAACATCTGTGTTCCTAAACAACAAGAGTATTTCTTACAAAAGCAAGTGGGTTTTCTGTCAAGTTTAGCCTAGAAGTGAGACAATTATAGGAAAAAAGCTGAAACACATCTTAGGAACTTTTAGGAGCTTATGACACTTTGTTTGGCCTTTTGTGAAAGTTATTAGTCATTTATCCCCTTTCAATAGCAGAGGACTGGTGTGCAACATCTGTGCTCCGCCTCACCTTAGAGCTTCCTCAGGATCGCTGCAGCAGAGGTGGAGCAGGTCGTCTTCCTATTAGCATCAGCCTCCTGTCTTGTGTGTCTGACTCAGTCTCACAAAATTTTGTATTTTGTCATTGAGGACATCACGTTTTTAGTAACGTATGCAAAAATAATTTTCTTATAATATTAATTGTATAACGTTAAATCTTTCTAATCTTAACACAGATCTAATTATTAATCATATATCTAGTAAACAAATCCATAAAGGGCAGTAGTTTCAATTACACTCATATAAATTATGAAGATACGTAAGATTTGTGCTATCTTTTTGATCACTCATGATGTTCTGATTTTTAACATTATCTGAATCTCTCTGTCAATTACACTTCTTTATAAAGCAGGGCATCTTATCCTAAAAACCCTTTAAGATCAGTCAGTCCTGTAGAAGACCTTCTCAGTGCAGCTTTCATGTCCAAACATCCCCAAAAATATTTATTCTCACCAGAGTTCTAAGAGAGAAAATAAATATTTTTTTTCCTCCTAGTGAGACTAAATTTTATTAATGTTTAAGAATTGTAAGAAAAAAGAATAGTGTTTTCTTCAGTAAACCAACTAACTGTCAAAGTATTATTTTTATCTGTACGAAATAGTGGTTTTCTAATTTCAAATTTTGCTCAGAATGAAGATTATTTAACAAACTGATCTTTAGAAGTTGGCTGGACTCACTGTGGTTTTTGAAAAATTTCAGCTTCTTCTTTTGTTTAACTTTTTTTCCATGTAAGTTGCACTTATCCATGAGCTGATGATAAGCAGACTGCGGAGGGATCTGAACAAATTGCCCTGCATTTTAGCCCTCAATTATACAAGGTGATCTTATGAAAACAAGAAATGAAGTCTTGAAAGGTCTCTGAATAGCAATGGGAAATAATTCATGCCAGATTGTTCCTTGTTAGTACCAGAGACTCCTATAAATTGGTTAGTACAGAGGGTTGATGCACATCCTTTATGCTTTAAGAATAGTTCCTTTGGTTTTCCAAACTAATCAAAACAGGTGAGTTAGGAGCCTAAATGCGAGTGAAAGTCAATGAAGAATAAAACATTTGAGTCATGAAGCATTTGAAAATGCCCTGATGGTGGCAGTGAATCCTGACTATGTAGCAACAACACCAACCAAGAAAATAAAAGGTCTTCCAAGTTGTGGAGTCTCTTATCGTTCAAAGGGTGAACTGAGAGAAATCAGAGTGGCTTCATGACAATTCATCTGATAGTCTGACTATCAAAATAACTGCTTTATAAACTACAGGAAGATGTGTATGAGGACCTTTGCCAGCTCAGATCTTTAGAAGAATGGAAAGATACCATAGTAAGTTATCATAATCATATTTTTTATTTACAAAGATTTTCAGCAAGTCTATAGATATAGCAAAGTGAAAAAATGAAAGCGCCTGGTCAAACCTGTTTACCTTTGCAAATAAAGACCAGTGGTGAAATTAGCTACTCAATTTAAAGGCAACCACCAGCTGAGGCTCGTTTTCTGTCAGGTTAGCTCTTCACTCAGTGAAAGCACGTGGCTGCTGTTTGGGTGGCCGTACCAGTTCAGGTACCTGTGCAACTGAGTCATTTTCAAAGTGGTGTTTGTTCACAAACAGTAGCACAAATAGTTTAAAAAAGAACCTGGAAAAGAAGTGTTTTTTCTTCATCATTTACTTCTTGCCACAAGTCATGGCACAGCTTATATAGCTTCAGCCAGTTCTGGACTAATGTCATCACCCTGCAGCTCAGGTGACTCCTGCACCCTCAGGTAGTGACCAGAACAGTGATCTCCAAATATTCTTTGAGAAAAACATTTGCAAATAGTTGTAGGCTGCCACTGGATCATAGTCTGCTAGCAAATATTTATGGTTAACAAAGGCATTGCAAAGATGCCGGATTGATTCACAAACACTTTTTGGCACAGAAAAAATTATCAAAATACTCAGTGCGTAATATTTGAAGAGAATAATTAGAACTGCTCTGTAGGCAGTCTACATCTGAAAACCACATCTTCTCAACCAAAGTGTCTTTGCAAGTGGTGTAAGGTGCTCAGTTTTACCTACACCAGCACAAGTCCTAATTAAAAAAAAAGAAGTGAAAAAACCCTGAAGAGTAATTGAAATGGTTCAAGCAGGCCAGGAATTTGTTCAAGATGAGGACTGCACAGTATTTCACTAGAGGTTCTCAGGTAGGACACAAGATCCCAAAGAATGAATTAATGCAAGGGGACTTGCCTTTTTCCTTTCTCCTATGTACGGTTACTCTTCCGCCGGCACGGTTCCTGCTCTGCCAGCTCATTCCTGCCTCAGGGCAAGGACATTATTTACTAAATCTGTTTTGGGTTTTAAATAGGAGGTTTTGCATTGAAATACACGTCTGAGCCAACCCGGCAGAACTTGTGAGATCTGACAGGAGCAGAAGAGAGGCAGCGGTAGACCAGAATGGCTGCCCTCAAAAAATGGGAGATAAATATTACAACTGAAAGGAAACCTCACTTCCTGCATTTGTGGGCTTTGTTAATATGTAACATGCACATATTATAACTACTTGGTGACAGACGCAAAACCCCCTCCGGCTTTGGGATTCTGTTCACTATTTTTAATCATAATTTAGGTGTGAGGGTTAAGATTAACAGCAGGCAAACATTAACCATAGCTGTTGGACCTCAGTGAGCCTACCAAAATTTGAGAGTGGGTTAGCCAAGAGAATAGTCATTGGGGAAAAATGAAACTCAGATGTATTGAAAATGTAAAAGAAAATTGCAAGCAGCACAGGGAAGGAAATTGATTGGACAAAATAGGGAACCTTTGCAGCTCTTGATAGAAAAGGTGAAATTCAGTGAGAAAAAGCAATAGAAAGAAGGAATAGGAGAAAACCAGAAAATAATGATATGTCAAAAAGATGCTTATCCTCTACAAAGGAGCCTCTGAACCTACAAAACAAGGAAAGAATTCATATTACTGTCTTTTGGCTTTGGTGACTTGCACTGTGCCAGTGGAATAAAACTCAGGGTTACATGGGAAAGCTGTGCTGGTGTGGTGTGGTCCAAAAGATGGCTAAGCAGGGTGAACAGGAGGAATGTAGGAGAGCTGTGTGTTATTTGTTAAAGTAAATAAGTTATTGCTGCTTTGCCAGGTGGGTTGAGGCAGAAACCTCATACCTCTGAAAGTAATACCAGATCCCAAGGGCTGGCTACATGGAAATCTCCTCTATCCACGGCGTTCATTAGGCCATTTGCCTCTATAAAGATCAGACAAATTTATGTTGAGCTAGGTCGCATGAGGCCAAAACCTCACCTGCTTCAGGCTTTCAGGACTGTACTTTAATGACAATTTAGGATCTAATGGAAGGCCAGGAAAAGGGTCATTTTATAACTGGAATATACTAGTATCTAACACTGAAATGATGTAATATATCTGATTGCACGTTATGTATAAATCAGGATAGCTCTTAGTAGAAGGACCATATGTTGTCCAGGTCAGCAGAGATTTCCACACATTCCTGGGACTACCTGCCCGGGTTAAGGCAGCGTGAGTCTTTTTCTCCCTTCCCCAAAAGCTTGGCCGCAGCGCTACAGTCAAGCTGGCCTTAAAAAAACAACCAACAATAGCAGCAACGACAAAAAAAGCCCCAAAGCCATCAAGCGTGTAGTCAGGCATTGCTGCCATAAAGATCGGCACTGGCATTCTTTAGGAGCGGGGGTGAGTTGCTGCGTTCCCCTGGAATGCGGCGAATGGCTTGTAAATTAGAGTCCCTAATGAAACCGCACTGGTGTCCAACTGCAGCAATCATCTGGTTAAAATCAGGCAGTAATTCCACTAATTTTACTGCCCTTCTCCCAGCCCTCAACGCCTCATTTAGGAAAAAATGTTTATGTTCCCCTCAAAACACCTGCATTTTAACTCGCGTCCCCAAAGCAATTATTTTTATTTTATTTTATTTTATTTTTAAGACTTTCTGTTGTGAAATGCAGCATCCCTCCCTTTTCTGAACTGAAGCACATGAATGCCCTGGGATTCCCAATCTTCAGACATGTTTAACTAGCACTGTTTTTCTTGCACGCTTCACAAGCTTCACTATCCTATATATTTTCCACCCACAGCTGCTGTCCAGAAGTGTTTAGGATATATATTTTTCCCTCCTCTCAGTAAATGATGAAATAATACTACGTAGAGTTGTTTACATTGTGACTAAGGAAGTTAAGGTTGATGGAGGTGATAGTGACTGACACTTATCCAATTTCAGGCTTTCCAAAACGTCTGTGGCTCTTATCATGATTTAGTCTCTACCAGACATTGTAGACATTAAACAGCAAGAATAAGCACTATTCTCACTCAGAAAAAGGAACATTATATAGTGGATGCTGGAACACTACCGTGATGTGCTGTGAGATCCTACCATCTGCTATTCCATTAGGGTGAGTTATTC
Source organism: Phaethon lepturus (assembly GCF_000687285.1). Taxonomy (NCBI): domain Eukaryota; kingdom Metazoa; phylum Chordata; class Aves; order Phaethontiformes; family Phaethontidae; genus Phaethon; species Phaethon lepturus. The sequence goes on from NW_010509678.1 coordinate 32,163, forward strand.
ATTTTGTCTCCTTGGTTTCATGTTCATTTGAAGCTTTGATAGATTATGACTAAAGATCTCCTTCGAAAGTTGTAAGCAGATATCCCCAGCCCGTGATGATACCTTTTCTTGAAGCACAGGCATCCCAGACGAGGGAAATAGGATTCCCATAAACAGTCACATGTCTTCCTTTCTCTTCAGGCCTCACAATCCTGAAATATTTGGCCTGCCAGCAAATTCTGGGAGAAAATAAATAAATATGGGGGCCCACCCATTCCCCAGCCATCTGCAAATCTCTCCATCCATTTTACTGAATTGCTACAGTCCTTTTAGTCAGAACAAAGCTTCAGCCGAGCCAAGGTGCGACAGTGCTGGGGTATAGATCATCTGCTCAAGGCTGCTCGGTACAATAAAGCCATACCAGGTAGGCAAAACTGCGAGTAGGATCAAATTCCCACCCTGTTTCACCTTGGAGAATAAAGAATCAAGGCTATGCAAAGTATTGTAGCTATCCATATGACTGTTTTCCATACTAAGCAAATCCAGGAGGTACACTAATTTGTTGAAGCTAAAAATTAAACTTTCTCTCGCTTGCAAGGAAAATGCTGGCCATGGTTATTTATGAAGCAGCAGCTCAGAGCAGAGACAAAGCTGTAGCCTGAAGCATTCAACTCAAGTGTGGGGCACCATCTCCCAGAAAGTTCCCACTTTCTTGCCTTCACACCAGGGCAGCATGCTCTTGCTGTTAGTAAACCTGGAGTCAAACATGCCTAAAGGAGAAGGAAGAGGGAGGGTGGTTTGTTGTGGTTGCTCAGTCATTGGGAAAATGGCAAAATCTTTGATGCCCTCCCAGTAGAAAATATTTAGAAATTTATGTATTTAGAAATCTTTTCCCCCCAAACAGCAGAAAACAGTTTTCTTCCTTGTGCTGCTGCTGTGTAGATAATCTAGTTATTCTGGACACATGGCAAAATATTTAAGTGGGAAGAGAGTGCACTGATTGCAGCTCGGGACCGATGGAGACTCAGGGATCCAGCACCCTACAGGTATGCGGAGAAGCTCTGCCACTCCTCGGGAAGAGACCTTGCCCTTTTCTTGCTGAACTGAGGGGTGACAACAGAAGCCGGTCATATCTACCAAGGGCTGAAGCCCACGATGAGATGAGGAAGCACAGCAAACCCGCCTCGCTGCCACACCTGGTCACAAGAGGAGATGAAGGAAAAAGAGAAAGGCCTATTGGCGGCACCCTGAAACACTGCGGGGAGGGAGGCAGTAGCTGAGGCAAACCAGCAAAACCAGGTCCATGCTTAATCTCAAACTTCAAAGAAGAAAATTCCTCTGAGCTAGTAGGTCCCAAATCAAAATATGATCAGGTATGGAACATGTGGTGACCACAGCATCCTGGAGGCTGCAAGAGATGAAGGCTTACAAAAGCAACTGGGCTTCTTCCTCTTTTTTTAAAAATACTTTTTCTCACCTGCTTTCTTTTAGCCTTTGTTTTGGCCTCACTGTATCTCAACTCCTTTGGACTTGATGGTGCAGGTCTACAGTTGAGCAGAATATACAAATGTAACCCCAATAATAAATGGGAATGAAGGAAATATATTGAGCACTGTATCACATTCAGTTTTAATTAAAATTATCACGAGCAGATTTATGCTCGGTATAACTTTTCCTGCTGTTTCCAGGTTGTATTTGTCTTCTAATTTGATTGCTTTTCAGTGCCATTTATGAAAGCTGCCTCCCAACTAGAGATAATGCTGCATTTTAACACTTTGAGCTGAGTTTGTATTTTCAATGAGCTTTCTGCTTTTTGAATTTTTACTCGATTTGACATCTTTCTGAGAACTGGCAGAAGCAATGTGTAGCTTGATGGTTTAAAACGTGCAATCGTTGGAAGGTAGGGAAGCAGCCCTTCTTCAGCTGACTCTTATTATGAACTCACTGCTGAGACTGAGACTCCAAATCAGCAAATAACATCCCAGGAAGGTCAAAGAGCCTGTTGAAGAGTATGGTGTCTGTATGAGAAAAAGAGAAGGTAGGGGAGCTTCCTGTTGAAGGTGTTAAAGAAAACCTACTTGAAGGTCTAATCTTTGAATTTCTTCGGGGAATATAATTCTTCTTCTTTTAATTTGAATGAACTCAAAGCTTCAAACTCCCAGTATTTCTTCCGATGTTTAGCTAAAATATACCAGAAGTGATAATGGTTCCCTTTTACCTCTGAGATTCGTAGTTGATTGAGTCATTAATAATCTCCTAATTTCTATGTTTTCCTTTCTTTCTGTCTTCAGGGATCTCTGGAAGCTAAATAAGAAAAAAGGTATTTTACTGGGAGCTTTTTTGCAGTTTGACAGGTGAGAAGTAGAGAAAGAAACCGCTTTTCATAAGGAAACAACACAGCTAAAATTAAAAGTAGGACTTAGCTCTTAACCACTCTAAGTTACTAGACAATTTGAAACCCACATTTCACTGTTTGACTTTTTTGCTTGGAGAAGTCAAACCAGAACCCCAAACACATCCATTCTCAAGCCTTGGGAGATTTCACATCCTGATCTGAGCTTTGCAATGTGCTCCCATTTCTGATTAATGCATACCAATCCTACTCTGTTATAAAGTCAAATCAATGCCAAATGTGGTGGTGATTTTTTGATAGGGAATAAGCAACATCCACCAATATATTTAACACAGGTCAGTGGACAGCCTACAGTCATGACAGTCTTGAACTAGTGACCTAGAAATGAAAGACTCCTTAATCCCTTTACCAAATCCTAAACCACTCAATTCCTGCCCCACCTCAGCAACCAAGGTCTTTTATAGATGTGCTGGAGGGTAATATGTAAGCCAGCAGAGTGTAAATTAAAGAGAAAAAAAAATCTCTACTTGCAATAACATCGTAATTGTGGAATTTGAGAAAATAAGGGACTCAGGAGAGGTCTTCAGTCAGCTTGTCTCAAATTCAGTGCAAATTTATTCTGAGAATATTTTGGCACCTGCAAACAGCCCAAAACTTTTATAAGCATCATAGCAGGGGAAGAGTGATGCAAGTGAAAGACTGCAGACAGACTCAGAAAAAGGTCTTGATTGTTCATCTGACCTGTTGGCTTCCTCTGTTGCTACATGAGTTTACTTTTATGACTAACTCCACCGATTACCACGATGACATTACGAAGCCAGACTGGCATACAACTGGAGTGTTTATTCAGATCCCTTATTTCAGCTCTTCAGGGATGAAACTCATGCCTTGGAAAAGAAGAACAGCAGCCACAGTCCATTCATCTCTTAAATCCTATGTTGTTTAATCTGGTATCTTCATCTTTGTCTTGGGATTGCCATGTAAAGAGGTTCTGTTCTCATAGGTCCTGACAAGATGTACCATGAGAAAAGTATTCATTTCGGAAGCTGTTTCCTATAACATAACAGAACCTTAAAAAAGGAGTGGGTTTGAATTCTAATTGAATTCAAAGCTACACAGCACAGAGCAACAACAGCAAACTCTGTGCCTGTACAGTTGGAATTTTGCTGCCAAATGTGGTTAAACAGTTTTTCACTTTTCCCCAAAACATGAACATTGTCTAAGTAGAAAAGTATTTCCATTTGTAGAAGGGACTTTTTTTCATTTTGTACATCTGCAGGCATAAAAGGACCATAATAGACCACAAATTAGATCTGGGAACTGAAACAAGCTCAGCTTGTAACTGAGACCACAGGTCTGTAAAAAAAACTATAGCATCATTTTTGGGTGAGCTCTTTTTTTTCTTGTTTGTTTGTGTTTTTTTTTTCTTTTATGGCAAAGCAAATGAAAACTCATTTTATATTCAAATATGACACCATCTGTTCCCTGAGTTAGAAAAACTGGGTGAACTGATCCAATATACATTGCGCTAGAAGGAGGGGAACAAATGCAGAAAATATCTCTTTCTCTCATCTCTCTCCTGTTTTGTGTCCCACTGTTCCATGACTTGACCACAAAGGACTTGCAGATGGCACATGAGTGTTTTTTTTCTCTGTTTGATCTGGTCCCTCCACTCTTCTGGGCTAGAATTTTCTCTTTCCCAGTATTATCTGCTGTCTGCCTCCTCTTCCCTCCGACACAGCCTCTCCTAATGCTCTTTCCCCTGAGGTGACGGAGACCAGGTCATGTAGGACCTCTTACCAGAGTCCTGTGGCATACTTAGTCTTAGACTGGTGATGCTGCTGGGCAGGAAGGAGGGGTGGATTGTCATAGGTGACACTTGCATCATTGCTGTTTGTGTTCAACTCTTCCACTTCTCCCGTGATCCCATGCAGCAGAGGAGGCTACCTGGCAGGAATGGCTTTGACCAGCATGGTGGCCAGGTGCTGTGCTGGAACACTATATCCACAGGAGCTGAAATTCCCAGTCATGGCTTCTTCATCTGTCCCATGAAAGTCCCTTTGATTTTTGACCACAGCTTTTTGGAACCAGGAATAGAAAAACCCAGATCCCTTGCAATCATCTGAAGCATTGGACAATCATCAGGCAGTAACTAAATAAAAGGAGGAAGGGGACAACTAAAAACGCACTGTATGTGTAAATCTCTGGGAATGTGAAAAATACTCCTATATAACTCTTAAGCTCATCAGTTGAAAGAGCATGACAAACCCATTCTGCAACAACCCCTACCCCTACCTCCCCTCTAAAAAAAAAAAAAAGAAAAAAAGAATCCCTAAGCTCCTCTGAGCCTGACAATAGCTGGTTGTGAGGCATATGTTAAACGGTTTTCAGCTAACATGGGCAAAGGAAATCAGCTATGAAACTGCATTAAGGAAATATGAGACTACTGTAATCTGCATAAAAATAAATTTGGGTATATTCCCAACACACAATTGCACTATGGAATTGCAGGAAGTGGGCTAATGGGAGGGAAGTTTTGCTTTCCCTAAAGAAAACCTGCCCAGGATTATTTTTTTGTAAAAATAAAGCTACTTTCATATCCTTCTTATATTGCCGTCCTGTGTTTGGAGTTGAGTGAATAGTTTGTATTAAATAATTTCCTCCGTGAAATGAACCTTATATTATTATTGCTCAAGGACTGTTGATAACATGCTGGGGCTTCCTGCACTTACTATTCATTTCTAATTGTTCAACAGCTTGAAGTCAAATATATGTATTCCTCTAAGGATCGATCTGTGTTTGGGTCGAGCGTCTGATACCTTTGCGGCGTTGGAGCTGCGACAATTATCGCGACAGACTCCTTCACTTTTCACCTTTTCTATACCCCCTTGGGGAGGGGGGATGTGGTGCTGGGGACCCCAGAAGTAGAGTAAATCCAAGAATAATTGCTGCTAGGGTGGGCTGTGGAGGAGGCAATGCAAAGAGAAAAGGCTGTGTGAGCTTTCTCCTGTGCTCACTGGATCAGGGGACGTGGCGTAGCTCCTCTGAGCGGGGACCATCACCCAAGGGGACCTTTTGTCCCTCTCCAGCGTGTTCCCCTGGCTGGAAGGCAGCAGACTGCTACAACCGGCCACAACAGAGGCTTCCCAGTTTGCAGGAAACAGGTTTGTTTTTTGTTATCCTTTTGGCTTTATTCCCAATTGAACAGCAACCAACATTTTTTAAAACTTGGAGCGAGGCAAGGCCTCTTGTGTTTCCGCCCGGGAAATCCTTGGGGCTAATGGGGCGCACATGCCGGGTGCCACCGCAGCCCGCTGCCGGCCAGACCCCAGCAGCATGTGCTGCTGCACGGCCGCGGGACGTCCTGGGGACCCCCTGGGCACTGGGCATCCTTGCCTGGGCCACCCCTTCTCCAGCCACACGGTTCAGAAATCCCAGCCGCCAGGGTCAATCATCATTATTTTTGCCCCAACGCAATTCCCACTAGGAAAAAGGGAGGTCAAGATGTTCAACAGCTTGGCAGCACATCAGGTACTCAATAAAATGAATATTTTGGTAGGTTTTCTGCTAAAACCAAGGTGGTTTGAACAGTTCCAGAGTGCTCCTTTGGGTGCACCTGTGGTCCTACCCACCAAGGACCCAGGCAGGGCTCCCATGGTATCCCACTGTGTAGCGGGAGGAAATTCATCTCACCAAAGATATTCCCAGTGTGCCTGTGCAAAAGCAGGCACGAACCCACTGCCGTCCCTGTCACACTTCTGTGAGCAGTTGTTTCACACCGAGAAAAAGAGGGAGCAGAGGGAAATAACCATTTCAGCAAGAAATGTGTCTAATGCTGTTACTCTGGAGTCACCGAGGCTGCCAGCTGGGTGTTTGCTGAAGGAAGGCAGCAACAAAATACAGAGCAGGACAAGGGAGGGCAAAACTTACTTGGCTAAAAGCAAATCTGAACTTTCCTTGTTGTAAATTTGGAGGAAGGAATGCAGTCCCCTCCTTCCTTCCCCACCACTCGCACACACAAAACAACCTGAAGCTTGTAGTTAAGAAAATAAACTTGCAGAGAAAGCCCCTGAAGGGCCTTGGCAGCAAACTGTTCTCACTAAATTGGGAATCTGCACACTCATAGTCTGAAATAAATTAAGATGCTGGGGGGTGAGGGGAGGGAGAAAGGAAAGGAGGGGGAGAAGACAGGGGAAAATCAACAGCTCTGGGGTGAAACGCAGGTTGATGCTGCCTCATCATTTTTAAACCTAAAATAAAACAAGCAAATTTTCTTTAACTGCAGGTCAAAATAAAAGGGGAAAAAAAAAAATCTTCCCTCATCTGTTCATGGTAATTACTAACAGAACGCAGCCCCTGCCAGCTGCAGAGTTCATGGATAAATGGAGGGACACATTATTCTCTCTCTCTCTGGGATCAAAAACCCAAACTTTGTATCTCAATTTGCCTGTGGTATGTCTTTCATATACTCTTGCAAAGTCATTTCACTGAGCTGAAGTTCAGTCGGGACTTTTTCATCAGACAAAAATTGTGATGTTTGCAGGCTTTCAAGTTTATTTTAAGTTTGCTTCTGAATGAGAAACATGACTCCTGCAATTTCCCCAACTTTTATTATGTCATTATAGCGTATTCATTATTGGATCTACCCACTTTCCTTGTTAGCAGCCAGTCGCAGCAGAGCGAGTTCGTACTCTAACCTACGTACGCTGGCTGCTGTGGATGCAACGGGGTGTAGAAGTCCTCTGGAGGTACGACTGCAAACCACGGGAATATTTGAAAGGGACAAGTTTAGCACATATTCACCAGAATATCTCAAGCATTTACTCTGCGATACCAATGCGAAGTAGTTGCTGATTTTTCTCGATTAGTCACTTGCAACGTCCCATGGCACGGCAGTCTCTGACTCACGTGCTGTTGCAGAAGTGAGGATGATAGACCTCGCTGAGCACAGCGGAGCTAGGTGAGGAGGAAGAGTGTGATAGCCTATTGCTGACATTTGCCATCGGCTGATTTTTAAGGCGGCTTAGGGTCCTAGGCCAAGCACAGACAAACAGAACAGCCTTGAGGTTTCTCAAAGCTGTCGTGAGAAGTGAACTTGTACCAAATGTAGTAATCGGGGGAAATAAAGTTAGCCTGAAAGCCTTTGTGATTAAACAAGCTGATTGCACTGAGGAATTCACACCATCATACTGCTGAACATCTCCAAAGATCAAACAGTCCTTCCATCGCGGATAGTAATGAGCAATTAAGAATCACAAACTGTGTGTATATGTCTGTGTGTTTGCACGCCCTGCTTCAGGCAATACAATGGCGGGGCTGGTATTCGTGTCGTTTGTGGAGTTAAAAGATCAGCCCTGCTCTTTGCATATTGTTTAGCTAGACCCAGAAAGCACGTGATTTCATCACGATTTGGTGGTCACTGGTAAAACTGGTGATTGGCAGTATTTTTTGAACCTCTCTTAGCATGTGAGCATGGAGACCATTACCTTTTCTTCTGTAGAAATAGTAGAGAGTCATTAATGAGAATGATGAGAATTTCTGAAAAAGCTATTACATAATTTTTCACAGTAAGAGACAGAGCAAGAGAAAGGAGGAGTAAACACAGGAACAGAGATCGGGAGATCTAACTATTGTCTGTCTCATACTTGCTATGTGACCTTTGTCAGGGCCCTGTGTATCGGTTTCCTAGCCATAAAACAGATGGAGTTATCTTCTTTCGCTTCCTTTCAGGACATTAGAGGGTTTAATTCATGCCTCCTTGCAAAATGCTTTGAGATTCTGGGGCTGAAATGTAAAGTCTTCGTTTTGTGACTCAGGGTTTTATTCATTTTAACGCAGGGAATTTGTCTGTGGTACATACTAAAGATATGGCACCATGGCTGGAAAGTTAACCTGCTCTGCACGGCGCTCTGTCCCAGGAAGTCAGCCCGGTGGACCGCAGCATTTCAATGATGCATTTTAATGTATACCTTTTATACCTTTGCCAGGCTACAGTGGAAAACTGACATTATCTGGGCCGATCTCCTGCTTTCTCACTGGCGGATTACACAGCACAAGGGGCTAGGCCTGGGGCAGATCTATTTTCTACACCTATTATGCCATTGCACAGTTGAAGTTCAGTTGTTAGCTGCTTTTAAAAACGACAAATGTACTCTAATTTTAGAACATCATAGCAATCATTGTTTTTATTTCAGTAGAGAGGAAAAGTGGATGAAAAAAAAACCAGCTTGGGACTTAATAAACACCTTAGCCTGCAGCCTTTGACTTTATTCATGAGGTTTTTTATCTTCTCTTCCACTCTCCATGCACTCACTGCATCTTCTTTACTGCACAGTCTTAAATTACCATTGCAAAGGTTATATGTTTATTTACAAAGAGCTGGCTATGAATGGTGATCCTAAAGGCGAGGAGGGTGTCTCATGGCAATAAACATCTCTTGCTCTCTTAAACACCAAGGCCAAATGAATAAGGTGATGTTTAGTGCCTCAGACATATTATGGTTTATGGCTTCATTAACTACCTGACCTGTATTGTGTGCAAATTTCATCAAAGTGAGATGCATATTTATTCCCTGAGGTGGGCTGGCTGATGATGTTCTTATTCTTAAAGGAACAGTGCAAGTAATTACTTATAATTAGTGTTGTGAAAATATGGGAATTTTGTGAGGCAAGGTAATTTCGCATACCTGAAATTTCATTTAACAGAAAAAAGGCAGTGCGATGAATATTTATACTGGGCTGAAATTGAAAATACATGAGCATGGTTTCTCTTGACTCTTTGCAGCATATGGGACAGTTTTAGCCATTTAAGGAATTTAAAAAAACCCCACCCTCTTGGCCAAATTCTTGCCTGGTGCAACATAGTTCTCTTCACCAGAGCTGAATCAGGTCTTTTACATAAACTGAATGTGAAACATAAAGTGTTCAAATTTCTTGCCCCATCCCATGCCCTCTCCTTTCCTTTTTTCTTCATGTAGACTGAATTAATCTTAGGATCTATATTTGATTTCCCAACAGGATGCTGGGGATATTAGTACCATTGTGGGGGTTTTTATTATAATTGTACACACAGACCCTCACCAAACTGGGGTTACACTGAAAACTTGAATTTTAGTCCACTGTCTGATTGTAGACCAACTTTCCTGGAGCACAAAGCATGTCTTGGGCTGGTTTCATACAGAGATGCTGTGATGAGGGTTCCACTGTTGTAAGCGGGTTTATTGCTCATGAAACAACTGCAGCCATTGCGAAGGGATTTCTGTGGCTCAGAAGTGAGTTCACTGCCTTCTCTGCACATGCCTTCCCATTTGAGACACCCCATGGCCACAGTACTGTGTTTGTTGTAGCGTTCATAAAAACACAGCTCTATATTCATCTGTCTTTATTGTACTGGAGGTGTTTCTTATAGCCTTGAAGGATGCTTCTGGTATTTGCAATGATGAGCTTTGAATTTACTGGTAGGGCAAAGGTAGCTTAAATGTACGTGGCCCTTCCACTCCAGGATCAGTCAAAACAACGTGTACTGTCTGTCCAGTAACATGATCACAGCTCTCCAGCCCTTGCACTTCCATCGGGGCTGAGCCTACTCCTCTAGTTGTTCCAAGTACTTACATTTCTAATTCCATCAGACCAGGAAAAAAGATGCTGGTAACAATCACGTTTACATGCTTAAAGAATGAATTAGTAGCTGACTATAGGAGATAGTACTAAGAAGTCCTGCAGAAAGGACTTTATGAGAGTTGCATTTAAGTTTAACTGTAAGTATATGATGTATTTTGCCATGTGCACTAACTTAACCAAAGGATGTCATGGAGCTCATTCTGAGCAATTGGATGTCTGTGGTCTAACCACTAGCAATAGCTGCAATGCATGATGAATGGCCTATGGTCAAAGTACATATCCTGAACATGGAGAAGCACAATTTAAGCTGTTGTTCCTCTGTGGTAATGTTGTTCTGTGGCACAAGGAAGTTTTCTTGTTCTGTGAATGTTTGCTTTCCAGCCACTGTAAAAAGAAAACGTCAGCGATTAACAGGAACAAAAAAGAAAAAAAATGAAAGAAGGAAAAAAGAAAGTGATCTTTCTCAAGTGCTGTGAAATCTTCCAGATGGCAAGTTGAGCTTCAGCCTAGGACTGGCTGGCAATCCTCATAATCTATGAGGTCCTCTCATCATAAAGCAGCTCAGCCACCTTTGAGATCGAGGAGACGCACCTCTCCTGCTACAGGGTCAGAACTAGCTCTTTAGCAAAGCCAGGAGAGAAATTCCTGCAGACATTCACTGCAAGTGAGCTGGGGCTCCAGTGGCTGTGTTTGCTAGATGCTTGGGATACTTCATATTTGATGTTCCTTGACTGTTTTCCAGGGGTCAAGCACAGGGTGTGCTCAGCCTTGTATCTCCCTATGGTCTCTTCGTAGTTTCTTCCTGGGAATAAGCTCTGGGCCTCACGTAGGAGCTAATGACTTGGTCATTAGCTTTGAGCACCCTTTGCTTACTACGGTTCTGGTAGCAACGGCCAGACTCTCTCTGTCCCTTGTAGGAGTCTAAATATGATTGTTAAGCAATAAGCATGTCATAGGGAAAAAGAAAATGAGAAAGAGAGGCCTGCACATGGAAATTTTCCTTGGATATCTTGGAACCAAAAACAACTGCAAACAACCTTGCCTCAGTATCTATCTGTCTTTAGCCACTACTGCTTCACAGCTCCTTCCTTTCTGGGTAAAAGATTTCAACAGATAAATGTCTCCTTGACAACAGTCCTGGTCCTGGAAGACAAAAAACCCACCCCACTTCTGCTGATATAGGTGGAGGCAGCTTTTTTCCAACTCTATGATGCCTCTTTGAGAAACTTTCTGTATTTTTGCTGCTGTTGCCTTAATTCTATCTGTGTTTATTTTTTTGTGCAATTGCCTCAAATTCATGCCATCAAATAAAAAACCCCAAACAACTAACTAGGTCATCTGAAGGATCTGTAGTAGTTACAGAAATAATTCAGAATGCTCCTTATCCTTTATAGTTGGAATTCATCTTTTTTCCATTTTACTAAAAAATGAAAAGAAATACAACAACAAAGACTGAACCATATAGAGGACAAAATGGTTCCTTGTTTAGATAGAAACTGATAGCATTTTCTCACAGTTAACATATCCAAAACAGGGGAAAACTTGCTTCATTTTTTCTATTGGAATCAGGTTTAAAAACTATCTAAATGATGAAACTAGGGGAAGATTTTTTTCAAGGACACAGAAGAGCTTTTAAAAGTCAGTATGCTCTGTATTATTGTAGCTTCTCCCAGTACAGGTGAACAGGGGCACCAGTATGCTAGATACTACATAGCCCCAAATACTTACACTTTTAGCTTTCACACATATGTACAAGGCAAAGGCAAACAGAAGACCCCCTCCTCCCCTCCCAAAAAAAAAGGAAGGACAAACAACTGAGGGAGAAAAGAGTGATATGCCTAAGTAAAAAGATAAAGTTTTACAAGGGCAAGGACAAAATTACGTAGACAGTGTAGAAAGCCAATGAAAGAAAAAATATGTGACCATCAAAAAGGTGATGTCAGCACTGCCCTGGCCAAGGAAGTAGGGAACAGCTTGTGAATGTTTGAGGAGTCCCAAACCTGTTAAGCTTCTTCCTTGAAAACAGCAATTTCTTACTTTCAAATTATTCAACCTTTCACCTGTTAGGCTCCTGCCTTCAACCTTGACCCCTGCTATTTGTGTAGCATGGTAGTAACTGAGATTAGAAATCTGAAAAAGGGTAAGTAAATGTAGATGGGAGAAAACTCCAGAAGTCTGCAAAAACTTGGAAACTTGAAATACATGCAGCTTTTATTTTCCCATAAGTGTCTTTTAATCTGTAGGAAAAAAAATGTTTTCAGTTCTTTAGCAGCTTTGTTCAATCTTATTTAATGGTTTGTCAGTTAATAAAAGTGGACTAGGCATGAGTTTTGGGAAAAATAAATAAATAAGACCTTGGGGACTGTGTTGCAAAAAGTAACTCAAAGAAAAAAGCAGGAAAAAGTTTTGAAACCATGTTATGGTAAGAAATTACACTGATGGGAGGATTCTGATTTCCAAAGACCAACTTGGGATGTGTGGAGAGTTCACAGGACCTGGATCTTGGCTGGTTTAAATCATTATGTGTAGAGGATCAGTTGCACTCCATCCACTGACTTGGGATAATTCTTAAAGCTGTGGCTTACACCACCTTTGTCTGATGGAGCAGATCCGTAGAATCAGACAATGTTCACAAATGGCATTTTCTCCACAACTTAGTGTCATGCTGCCTTGTGTCATGCTACAGGGAGTCACCTAGGACAAATGTACCATTTCTTCAAGGAGTTCCCTACAGGTTCATACGTGTGCAAAAATATGCATATACCAGCAAAAGTACTTAGAAGTACTTCTGAACCTAAATAATGTAACTGCAGTGGAGGCGATCGGAGGTTTGTCAGCAAATTCTCTTTCAGTGAACAGTGCTAAAATGTGCAAAGAAAAGAGTTGATGAAATTGGTAAACTACTCCACTTCAACACTTTCTAAAAATTTTTCCATTGCCTGGACCAAAATCTGTTGTTTTGTTTGCAATGTAAGTTACGTTAAGGGAAACTCGTGTGAAAGGAAATACAGAGTTAGAGAAGAAATTGAACAGTTTGGAAAGAAAATACTTCAAGTGATCTAGTTCTCTTTTCCTTGGTGCATGTGTGGAATTTTGGTGTCTAAAAATATTGGCTATTTAATCTTTTCATCTTGATTTGAGATAGGAACATTTTTTAAAATGTCAGATTTACACATGGGATGGGAAAAACATTTCCTGCCTTGATCTAAATTGTGAGTTATGTG
>NW_010509678.1:45368-75332 GCF_000687285.1 Phaethon lepturus
TGGGTACTTTTGTGGATTCTCTCTCCATTATGGTTGTATGCATGATTTCTACATTACATCATGGGCTGGACCCAGCACAGGCTAAATCAGTCCCAGGAAAGCAAATTCTACTGGATCATCTGAAGATTTTATAAAGTGATAAAAGGCCCCTGGAGGGCTAATGAGACTTGGGAAAATTAATTTACACTAAGATTTCAAAGTCAGACTACCAGAAAATAATCTCCAGCACACTGAACTCCTAGATTTCCATTCTCTTTCTGATATTTATGCACACAAATTATTTTTGACCATGCTGAGACCCAGTTTTCCCCTAATCTGCTTATTGTATTCCCCTAAATTCTTGTTTTATTTCTCTATTTATGATGAAGGGTGAAGATCTGAAATAGAAAATTTGCTTATCTAGTACTTCATGAACAGATCCTTATTAGGTGCTTTACATATAAACATAGGCACCTACCTGTACAAAATAGGGTTGTCTCAGGGCTAACCATCAGGGCGTACATATCAAGAGAGACCAGTTGAAGGTAAGTGTACTTTTGGAGGCACCCACAGTAAGTGTAATCTTTGTAGTAGAGATAAGAAATACATTGCTGAATTTTGCACAAGTTAGAAGATGCAGAAAAGAGCTTTGCTATATCCCAAGGAGAAATAATGACAGTAACTGAGCTTTGGCTCATGCAGATGTACTCTTTTCCTGCAAGGCCACTGCAAGATAAACAAACAAAAAGAAGGTATTGCTGAGGGAAAACACTGTGCATGACCAGCAGCTCAGGAGGACAGAACTGGGACTTGCAACCATCTATCCAGTAACTGGGAGATTGGACGAAAAGCTTTCGAATAAGGTCCTTCTTTCCTGGCAGAGTCTTAGACTTTGTCTTGACTAGGATTTGAAGGCATTGTTTGAACATGCTAGCTCACACTTTTTGATTAAAAGCTTTGAGGTGAAGCCTTAGTTCCATTTAAAGTTAATGGCAAAATTCTCACTGCCTTTTCTGGAATCAGGATGCAATGTCTTTGTGTGAACAAACCCATGTTTCTTACTTGTCCACTCTAGATAGACTTTTAAATCAAGACTGTGTTTTACAGAATACATTGCCTAGCCATACTAATGTGTATTTTTAAATTTTAAGCTCCTTTCTACATTCCACGCATGCAGGTCACATCCCTTCTCAAACCTCCTACCTTAACACACGTGTACATCAATTAAAAAAAAAATCAGTAAAATAGGGAAACCCTATGCAACATGAGCAAGAAGTCTCCTTCTCCTACCTTAAAATGGATGTGACAGGTGTATAATAACTGATGGCTTATTGTAGTCAAGCCCCATATTACCATTGATACCCAGCAAGCCAGTAAAACCAGTTCCAGGAGTAGGTTAAAAGACAGATTCTATCCTGAGGAATGGGAAACTGTAACGGCATCCACCTGAACAAAGAGACCAAAAAAAATATAGGATTTTACTTCAGAAAGTGCCGTCACATCTGAAACGGCGCCATGTCCATAGCTCAGTCAGCAGGCAATCACACACGTGGTAGAGAATATTTCAAACTTGTTATTGACACACATACACCCAGCCAAAATTCTCGGGAAAGAGATCTGGATAATGCTCTATGTGATATTTTAACGTTTATAACCCATTAAAGTGATCACCTTGCACAATAAAATACTTTAAAAAGAACAGCTGCAGACAAAATAACAGCATGTGTTTAAGATAAAGAGAAATAGCAAACGAGGCTGAGCAAAATCCCGAACTGCCCTGGGAGCAGTGAGACCCCCCTCTTCCCTCTCTTTGGACCAGGACCTGGTTTTGAAAAAGGGAAACTAAAAGTTTAAATCTTTCTGGTGCTAATAAAGGAAGACCCACGTGATGTTAGGTGTTGTTAGAGTCAAATAATTGGGCGGGAGTGAGAAAAAGGCCAGCTGAGAAGGCAGCCGCTGCTGAGGTGTGGTGGAAACTCGTGTGTTGGTGCAGCTCTCAGCCATGTCTGCCCGAGCACCGCTGCTAGTCAGGGGTAACGTCATCCCCCGCAGTTACTGTTTAACAGCGTCCGGAGAGGGAATGTGAACTGCCCGGGGAAATCCCCACTTCAAACCAAAGCCTGGTGTGACGCCAAAACTGTCTCCGCAATTTTATAAAGGTGAAGGGAATGAAACAAAAGCAAACAACGTCTAGGGAGCGTTACGCGTCCCTCCTGCGGTCTGCGGACGCCCGCCGGCCTGAGTCACACGTGCTGAGGGGGATGCGCTGGGAAGCCGAGGCGACGTCTCGGCGGAGCTGGAAGGTGTCTGGGTTTGTTTTTTGCTGATTTAGCATGAGACGGTCCCTCCTTGGTAGACGGTGTGACACAGTCCAGAAGCGAAACATTTTTGCGCAGATGAACTCTGCAGGCCCGCAGCGGGTCGCCTGGCAGAAGGAGAGGTAAGATGTTACAGGCACAACGTCGAACACCACACGGGGCTGAGCGGACACAGCTGCCCTGTCCGACAGGACCTGGTCTGTAGTTGCCGGGTGCAGCTTGTCCAAACTTACCTTGGAAACCCCCTTTTCCTTCCTCCTACTCTTTCCTATCCATCAGGAGCGTTTTTGGAAATGGACGATGCTCATGTTAGCATCTCCCTTCAAACAAAGGGAGAGTTAATGAACTGCTGCCATCGGGACCGGGCTCTGGCATTTCCCCGGGCCGACCGGGGAGTGCCTCCCCGCTTCTCCATCCCTTCCCCCTTCACGTTTTGTTGCCGTTCCCAGAAAGGAAAGTGAATTTTTGAGAGTGTCAGAATAGTGTAAATGCTGATATATAGGCCACAGTTGTTTGGGGGTCTTTTGAGAGACAAACTCCTCCCCTCTCCTCTGTTCCCTTCAAGTTGGGAGTGATTCATCAGCTGGCCTTCAGCAAGAAAAGAGCCCTGCCCTGGGTCCCAGGCCTTTGACCCGGGTGAAGAGAGGGGTCAGGCCGCGAGCAACTGTGCAAGCGGCGCTCGGCAGCTACGGGTCTGGGAGACACAAGGGAGAGGGGACGGAAAGAATGGAGTGGGACGGTGGGAAAAAGTGGGAATTTATAAAAGTTAAGAGTATATTTCTAAGAGTCTCAGCGGATCAGCTGACAACTGGGGTCAGGGGTCGTATTTATGCTTGATTCCCTGGGCATGTTACAGTAACATCTGCTTGTTAAGGGTCTGTGGGGACCAAATGTTGCTGACCTTTGCCTACGGAAGGGGACAAACTGGGAGATTAGGGGTGTTCATGTTAACGTTTGTGTTTGACTTAAAGGTTTCTCCTTATCTGAGCCTGGTTTGTCGGTTTTGCTGAAATTCTTTTACGCCCTACCCAAATAAACAGGTCAACCATGCCAACGGTTTGGCCAGGATTTGAGGTCACGAGGGTTTTGACGTCACTTGACTCCTAGGAAGGAGAATAGGAAGGGTGGAAACCCTTGCTCTGGGAGGTGAGGCTCAGTCCACCCCCGGTCTGAGTCATAAACCTCTGGAGCAAACGCCTGGTCCCTGCCTGCATCTATATTTAGTAATGAAAGAGCTAATGCCAAGATGTAATCAGAAGCTTTCAAAAAGGGTAGGACCTCACTCTAGCTTCTGTGGCAGATTTTGTGACTACTGGCTATACCAGAACACTCCATCTATGGAAATTCCTTATTATACACAGGAAGAATTAATGTCCCCTCACAGCCATATTTGAAATTAATTTTGCAAAACAATAACTAGAAATGACATTGTTTTGTGAGCTATAATCCCAGAACCGGAAAGATCTTCTTCCAACTAGATGGAACAAGAGAAAGGTGTTTTAAGACCTTTTACTTATACAAGTCTCCTTTCTTTTTTCCTGCTAACTAGATGGAGTTGGTTCTTGGGTAACAGGACGCAGTGTTACTGAAAGAAGGATGAATAAACAGTTGTGGATATTTTCCCTGGTACTAGAAACTTTGAGGAGACAGACTTAGATTAAAGATTTTATTCTCATGTTGCATCTTATTGAACAAGAGACAAAAATTACTATCCCATTTAATGGGAGCAGAAAAGCACCTGAGCATTAACATTACACATTAAGCATATCCAATTAATTAAAAAGTTCCTTTTAGTACCTGGCTTTATCCTAGTCATGTATGATCTTCAATCCATGGTGTGAGTATCTATGAACATACAGCTAGTGGCTACTCTTCTGGACCTGGGAAAATAACACTGTTGATTTTTAGCTTGTTTACGGACACTGTTTGTGACATTTGTGGTATTTCACTTCTGTCCAAAGTTAGTCTTTAGCTCAAACCCCAGAGACCACATAAAGTTTTATTTCAGCTAAAAACAGCCTCAACGCTGGAAACTTTTTGTTTGTAGGCGTGCATTTTGGTTATTTTTATCCAGCAGCAGCTACAAGTTATCTCATATCGTGCTACCACTTGTGTTGCCCTATCCTTGGGTCCAAAGTCAACAAGAGTTAAATTCGTGTTGTGCAATTCAGTTTTAATTGTATAAAAGAAAAAAAAAAAGGGTCTGGTTCAAAACAGAGAGCCTGGCTAAGGTCCAGGAGCTGGAGGAGGACTGAAGCAAACTGGATCGGTGTGATCTGGGGTGGTTTAAAGTTGGGGTCTTGGAGTGAGTACGCTGGTGAAGAAGAGGAATGTAGACCATTCAAATCTACCTTTGTGATTATAAATAATAAAAAATTTCATTCGGAAGTGCATTCTGCCAGACTTCACAATAAACCTCCTAGCAGGTCATTGAAATTCTCTTAATCAGGGTCAGAACCCACAAGCTGGGGTCTGCCCTGTGAGTTCAGTGGGAAAAATATTCTTCTTTCCAAATAGTCTTTTTTCCTCTTTCCTTTTCTCTTTCAGTTGGAAGGGACCCCCACATAAACATGCAGAGCAATTTTCCAGTACATTAACCCTGGAGGGGGGAATCCTTACTAGCAACGCAACGGGTAGCCTAAAAAAAAATAAAAATGGAGCAACCGGGTGAGCTGAAGATGGATGAGCCTGGGATATAAGACAGGGTAGTTTTTCCACTGTCCTGCCCTATACACCTAGGACAAAGGCTTCATTGAGTGAGATGCTTGACATCAGCCTCATAAACTAGTAGTTGGGCACAAAAGGTCTGACACTTGAAAGTACCAGTCCCTGCCCTCTTTGCATTGCAGCTGCACAGAGGGGTTGGGTCTAACAGTTGTGTCCCTTTGTCGTCCTGTAGGACAAGAGGTGAAGATAAATAGTGTTGACTTTAATGCAGTCACACAATTTTGCGTTTTCCCAAAAGACAACATTTCCTCCCAGGCCTTAGTTTTTCACCTCGGGCATCTAGAACCATCTTCCTTCTCTTGGGGGTGGGGACGGGCTAGAGGTAGTAGAGGGCAAAGGGAGGAGAGATGAAACGAAAGCCCTGGTACCTCTTCCCCAGCAACAAGATGGGCTGTGATTTTCTCCTGCTTTGTTACGGTGGCTTTCTTTTCTTTCTCGTGGGAAAGACTGAAATGGCCTGAAAAGCTTGGAAAGAAGCTGAAAAAATGTAGACATTTCTATGAATTAAAAAATCAACATCTCTTAAAAAAAATTTAAATGCTCTCACAAGACCTACATCAGGAAGAAGAGTTGAATTTTCTGTGGCAATTTCCTGGAGAAAAGTTTGCCCAGAATGTGTTTGCAAGCAATTGCCTTGCAAAATGGTCATTCATTATTTCTTTCTATGTCTTGTAACCAGAACCATGAGTATTTCACCTGGAAAAGTTGGTAGAATCAAAATATGGATTGGAGATAGAATTGAAATAGTAGCATCTTTACCAATGCAGGCAGCGAGGGAGGAAATTTAGGAATGGTGAGACTTCTCTTCACATCTGAACTTGGTGGGCCATAGCCAAGTTCAACTGTCTAGAAAATGCTCTGTCTGGTACGATGCTCACTGGCTGCAGAATGCCCTTCTGGATGTGTCCATGTCATCCTGTACAGTGTCTCATTCGATGATGAGGAGAACATTCTGAGTCATTTGTATTTGTCCAGCTTGACCCTTGTCTTTCCTTCTCCGCGGTGGACTTGTGGTAACGACACCGCAGAGGATGAATGAGCTAATTAAAAATGTATTAAAGGGAATTCTATACTTGTAAGAAAAATAAATGTTAGACTTGGGACATAAGGGCTGTGGAGAAACAAAATAATCTAGTCTGTGATCTATGCTGCTTCAGCTTTTGGTGTTCAAGTCAGACCATTTAAAGTTGAACTAGCTATCATCTCCCCAGTGTGCAAGAGTCAAAAGCAGAGGAGCACCTGTAGCTGCCTTTTTGTACAGAGGTGTGTTGGAGGAAAGCCTCACAGAAAAGATCCTGCCTAACAATGACTATTTCCATTTTCTGAGTTAACAATATTGTTAGTTTTTCAGGTCTTGTAGACTAGTTGAATTTGTTTCTTGACTTCTCATTGACCTGTGATCTTGGACTGACTTGAAAGGCTGCCTTGTGAGCTTAAAGAGTGTAGTTTGTCTCTATTTGATAGGTTGTCGGCAAATCTAAGAAAATAAAGACAAGCAAGTTCTCTCAGGCTGTTTTGAGTTCTATCAGCTCTTAGGACTTGGCAACTAAACTGAAGATGAGAAATCATGTATTTGAAAAATACATTCAGTTCTGTGAGATATCAGGGATAGGGAGGAGAAGAGGCTTTTTTGCCTCACCATTGCAAATGGTATAACTGTCTACCCCATCACTATGTTATGCATTTCAATAGAAAGAAAAAAAAAATTGCCCAGTGGATTTGACAGCTGTCTGGCAGCAAAAAGAGTCCTGGGCAAAATTACTAACTCCAGGGAGTCAATGACAAAGTCTAATTGACTGTGATGGGGCAGAACCTGTCCCCTGGGAACAGTCCTGGCCAATTTGGCCAGGGACTAACTTCTTGCTTTCCCAAGTCATCCCAGCAAACACTACCCACTTCATTCTGTGCCTGCATTTTCCAGTGATCCTCCAGAGCACTGAGTGACCTAATTGCTGGGGCACTGAGCATCATCCGAAGTCAAAGGCTGCCGAGGGTGCTCTTTTCTCACTCACATTTGCAGAAATCAATTGAGATTTATTTCCGAGTCAGCAAAATCAACTCAGGCTACTAGAGTCTGATTTTCAAAGCTGCTTGAAGTCAGCTGAAATTAGGGGCTGAAACAGATTAGAAAACCAGCTGGCACATATCTGCATCTCTATGTGGGTAAGTATCTTTAAAAAATCTGACTCCATCTCCTTATACTTGGCGTTTAATTGTTTTTTCCCTGGAGTGCCCATACTCCCATGATGTCATTGAAAGGAGAGGCACTAAAATTATACAGCAGGTCTTATAACATACAGAGACACATTGCGGTGCATGTAAATGCATGTCTCAGGTCTGGAAAAGGGCTGTCTTTCACTGGGCTGAGAACCAAATAGGTACTGGAATTAGAACAGTATAAAGATTATGCCTGTGAGGTTGGGGAAGCATTAAATTGTTTAGGGACCTTAATGCACCTCTCTCCCTTCGGTTGCATTGGGTGGTGGCATAGACATCCTCGCTTCGTTGGGTGCAGGGTTCCCCCATACAGACTAAAGTGGGGTCAGCCCCTTGGGAGGGGCCATCCTTTAGCACAGCCAGACTATCTGATCTGTACAGTGGCATATACAGAAAGATATGATCTTACTTGCACCCTCAACTGACTCGTCTCTGCAATCCCTTTGGCGATGTGCTGCCTAATGTGCAGAGAGATCCTCTGCTCTAAATCATAACAACGATAAGAAGGGTTTACTTTGCTTTGCCCCTCTTCTCTCCCTGCTTTCCAAATACGATTATTGTGGGTTTTTTTTCAACAGTTAAAGAAATGTTCAGTAGCACAACTGAAGAACTTGGGCAGAGCCCTCCTTCAAGCAGAGGAAAATGGTCCCAAGCAACAAAAACAAGAGTCCTCTCTCACAGAGGTGTCTTTGTGCAGTATAAAACTAGCAGAACTGGGTCTGTGCCACGTTTTCCTTGCCCTGTGAAGAGTGGAGGGCTGAGAGCATGGCTGAAAAAGGCTCAGGACATTCTCACAGTCGGGGCTGGCAGGACTCGTCGGAAGGCTGTTCCAGCTGGCCAGGATCAGAGCATCCCCAGGGGTGTGACAGATTCCCCCAAGAATGAACAAGCAGACTGAAGAACATGAAGATATGTCTCCTTTCTTCCACCCCCTGCTCTGATCCCAAACCCAGGTCAAAACCAGCTCATTTCAGCCCAAAAAATAGCCTTTTGATTCCCCTTCAAGAGCTAGTCTTTCTATAGTAGCTATTTAAAATGTTGCAAGTTTCTGCTATCAAGATTTTCCTTTTATTTGCCTGGGGAAAATCATTGATACTAAGCTTAAATAGGCACCCTCTTCCATGCAATTCTTTTCTCTAAACAAATTAGCATACGTTGGAAAACTGTCTTGGAAATGAGACAAACAATGACTCGATCTGAACTGTTTATGTTGGCTGAACATTATGACACTGGGAAAGTCCAATGCTGGTCAATATTCTTTTTCTTGACAATTGACAATAATTACTCAGAAGAAATGTGGCATCTTGCACACTGCCATTACCAAGCCTGGAACTGCTGGCAAAGCCTTCTGTTATTTTAAGGATGCTTTACTGTAATTTTTCATTTTGAGGAGTTTCTTGATTGCATTATTTCCAGTATATGTTTTGTTCCAAAGAAGCAGCTAGGATTCTTACCAGTACACAGCTGTCTTGGCACTGTGAACTCTTTTCCTGAATTGTTGCCTTGTAAAAACTCCCATTGATTTTGAAGTTCTCTGACTTAAATGTAAGTCTTAACTGTCTGAGGTCCAACATACCTAACCAATTTTCTTTTACTTCATATTATATGCTCAGCTATCAAACAGAATTGACTATACTGGTTGTAATACCATGACATATGGGGAGAACGGTCAAACACCGTGTGTAGGATTGCCGAGTGTCCTGTCCTTCACTGCGGCCAGATACCTGCCACATGTGAGAGTTCGCTCAGAGCTGACATCTGCAGCACACAGACAAGGAACAGAAAATATTTTGGGGGGGAAAAAAAAAGTGAATTACTTCTGATGAATATTTTGAATGATGAAATGTTTTGACTACCTCATAAACTGACTGCAAAGGGAAAGACAAAAATAGCTAATGGAAATGTTGCAAATTCATTTTTTCATCCACCTTACCTATAAAAAGATACTTTTGAAGCCTTTATGTGGGATTTTTTAAATTTGCAGAGTTCAAGACATTTCAAAGAAAGGTGATAACATTTGCATCCCCACTTTACAGATGGTGGGACAAAAATATTCCTCACATCCATCCATCGTATACAACAGACTTTGTACTCTAATAAAATCTGACTCCAGTAAGAGCACTGCTTACTCCAGTAAGACTCACTTGTAAGACCCAAGCCATAGCAGCTGTTAGCGTCTTCTGGTTTTCAGTTGATTCTCCACAGCTTTGAAAGGGAGTTAGGATCATCTTCTGGAGTCAACTGAGCTGAGATGGTAATATGTATTGATAATACACATTTAAATATGCATCTAACTTTAAGCACAGAATAATTTTCCTGAAATAATTTAAAACTACTCTGTGCTTCAAGTTAGATTCATATACAAATGTGTAGCTAAATCAAGGTATTATTCAGTTCTTGTATCAAGATAAGCAAAGCTGTAAAAGAAACATCTCCAACTTGGAATATGATGTATTTTTTTTTATTTTAAGAAGAACTACACAGAGAATAAAGTTCTGTTAAAAGTACCTTTCCTGTGGAAGCTAGAAAGAAAAATATCCTAATTTTATGGGCTTGTGAAAAAATAAAAAGTTTTTCATTTGAAACTATTTTTTTTCTAAGTAGATAAAAAATAACAACCATCTTTAAAGAAAACTTATTGGATCAAAAAGATTAAAAAAAAAAGGAGAAAGGATAAAATGTCTGGAGCCATATTGATCCTTAAGAAAAAGTTGGATTGGACTATAGCTCAATTTAAAAGCTGCCAGCACCTGAAGAAAATACATTTTCATCCTGAAAGCTTGTGTGCTTTATTTCTAACCGATTTGTTAGTCCAATAAAAGGTTGCACTTTAACTATCTTGACTCACTTGAGAATAATTGGCATTTCTTTCATTTTATGGCATCATTTAAGTTTTAGAATGGATTATTTGCTTGCATATTCCTGTCTTTTGCTGTCGCTGATAGATGAGTTCCCACCCAGCAGGCACTCTTCAATTTCTCTTTTTGAGCTATATACTGTGCAGCTACTGTGAAATCTTCTATTAGGTTGAAAGCCAGCCTGGCGCAATGGACTGGAGGAAGTGCCTTGCCATGACTCCTGCCCTGTAGCAAGGTGTTCAAGACGCCTGAAATGTTGGGTTGCAGGTCAAAGACAAGGTTGTGTTCCCCGGGGAATTAAAATTGGCCAAACCAGGAAGAAGGCACGGCAATGCAAGGTTGCTGCAAGAGCAAAGGGGAAAAAAAAAGTTCTGTATATTTGTGCGTATTCTGACCCACCGATATCAATGGATTAACCCCTCAGGGACTTCAATATCCTCCGGATTAGCCTTGTGGAGCATCAGTGACTGCTATTGCTGTCAGTACTCCAGGGGAGTAGCTGTGAACAGGCTGTCTCACAGACCTGCGCATCCGCTGGCTGAGGGATATAAATTCTACCTTCCTCTTACAGAGTCCAGGGTTGGTTTTTATGTGAAAAAGTAGGGATTTTGCCTTTAGCGAGTTCTTCCTTGCTGCACACAAAATGTCCTGTGTGAGGGAATTCACTCTATCAAAGGAGAGCCATTTTCATCCTGATTTGTGTCTGAAACATGAAAACAACATAACAGCTGCATGCTGCATTGAATAAAGAACATACACATGCATTTAAATCACTTATATCTTACTTTTTTATGATGCAATTGTGAATTATGTTCTTTTTGCATCTGTAATTAGAGGGCAGAACAGATGGTGAAGGCTTCGTTTAAAGTGATGTGTCCATTAAAATAACCTATGCTGCCAAATGATTGTTCACTATAACAGGGTATTCATTCACTGGAGCAGGCTTTTTGCTCTATTGAAATACATCGGGAAGGCCTCCGGACTTGACAAAATCCTTTTTAATTTTAGGGCTTCCCTATAAAAAGACTAACTGTACAGAGTTAGCTTTAAGCCCCCAAAGCATATGTTTTATTGTATCTTTATAATTTTAGGATGACCTTGTTTATAATGAAAGGATGACTGTAAATAAAAGATAAAGGAAAAGGAAAAAGGCAAAGAAAACCAACATACATTAATCTACTTTAAAACATAATTATTTTGTGGTTCTTAATTAATTTCCAGGGTTGTTCCACCCAATCCGGAGCAGAGAGTGACCTGTTCTCGGCATAGGGTCTGTCCTGGTGCTCAGTGTAGTAGTGATTAGGGTCCATGGCTAAAGTGCTCTAGAGAATATTTACATTGATCAGAGCAGTCCCACGTGATGATTACATGAAAAGAAGTATTTCTGAGTCTGATGATGAGGGAAAACACTGAATCTGTCCCTTTTCCTATCCCTCTTCTTGGGAGATCACTCACTAGCAAGACAATTGTCCCACATTAAGAGAGTGGGAAAATAAAGAATTTGCTTTTGCTCCATTTTCTTCTTAGCAGGGAAACAGGTAAAGAGGTGGGGCACTCACTGCTAAAAAACATGGTCTTAAGGAATAAAGCCTTTGAGTATTGGGGTGAAGCCAACTTTGGCCACTTGTGATTGGAGTGTACTGCCAAAGTTAGATGGGACGCCTATGAGAACCCGGTCATCAGTCTTAATCCAAGTTCTTAGTCCAGATGTATTTTAATAATAGAATTTGGCTTTATGTGTGCATGTGTGTGTTCTCAACAGGGAGGTCAATGACTGAGTGGAAAATGAGAATTTTTTTAATAGATATTCCTCCAATTCAGCATAACGTTGTAAGAAGAGAATAACAATGGCAAAGTATCTGCAGTGCTGCTAATTTCAGCTCTGAGGCGGAGAATGTTCATCAGGATTGTCCCACAGGCCGTCTTGATGAGCTCTGGAACATGCCTGTGGTGCATGGATGCAACATAAAATCAAAAGTCCTTTTACTCAAGCCAGCTTAAGAATATTAAGTGACATGTTGACCAGATAGCTTAAGCTGGTTTGGGATAATTTATTGTGGAAATAACAAGTCAAAGTCTTTGGTGCTTCAAGTGAATATAAAAATCTGTGAAATAAAGAAGGCCTTTTCCATTGAAAATGTGAAGACAGCTGAATTCTTTGCAAGCTGACATGTGATTTTCATTTGTGGACACCAGTCAAGTGATTCACATGTTAAACTGTCCCATGGCATTTTGAGACGGCAAGACTTTGTTGGGCAGATCAGCGAGAATTTATAAAATTGCCTGGCTAAGGTAATTCAGAAGGAGCACAACGCTCTGCGACACATTCATTGCTGGTATGATACATAGGTCTCTAATGTAGCTAACAGATGAACAGATTACATCATAGGCTGAGAGGAAAATAAAATGTGGCAGCTAAACACAATTTTTTTAATTGACGTTTGCATTATGTTCTATATAAATATACTTTTGAGGGGAGAGGACTCTGTCAGCACTTGAGTAGTTTCACATGCTGCCTATTTGTGCTCTCTAGGCTGCAAACCAGCTCTTCAGTGATCAAGTAGGTTTCAGAGTGGATCTATTATTCTGAGCAGGATTTGGATATACTCTTTTTTTTCAGCATACCTATGACATTGTGTTTCCATACCTGCCGTTGATCATCATTTCCCAATTACTGTAACATGAGAAGCACACATGGTTTCCAGACTGCATTTCTGATCTCCTCCAGTCCACAGCTGTTTGCTTAATGAATGCTTGTGGTTTGTTTCCCTTTCCCTGGAATTATAAAAAAAGAGAGGAGGAAAAGGGGGAGGGAGGTCATAGATCAGAAAAGAATTTACTAATTTAAATGTTGATTATGGCATAAGGGAACTTGAAGATAGTGCCCAGGTTACACTCCATTAAGGTTAAAAGAGGCTTTATGAGCCTGGTCACCCCAGAACTTGAACGAGTATGCATATGGGAGATGAGACCATCAGCCCTTAAGTCTGCATGAGGAGGTGATGAGTTACATGCTTTCATGGAAGATGGTTTTCAGGTCTAGAAAAAGCCTTCTTGGAATACGCACATCCCAGAAAATGACATTAAAAAAGGACAAAGACAACATCAGTGTAAAAATGCCAGCAGCACGAGATGTTCTGCTGGGGCGGCAAGCACACAATGGCACAAACTTTCTAAGGCATTGTGTTAAGACAACAATAATCCTTAATGACAATTGTAAAATGACACATTATGTTTGGCAACAGAAAGGAAAATGCAAATTGATTCTTTATGTTTACATTTAGTGTGTATCAAAGTCTGTAGGTAGACCTACACAGGTATGCTCATCTGTCAGACCAGAGGAATCTAGTTTATTCTCATAAATGTAAAATAATATTTTTGGTGGGTTTTTTTGTGTGTGTGTTTTTTTTCTTTTTCTCCTTCCCCCAACCCATCACCCCTTCCTCCTCTCCCCCCTCTCTTTTATGCCCTGGATTGCTTTCTGGTCCAGACAGTGTTTTTAAGTCTGGTCTCTTTGTATTCCCCAGCTGACACACCTCTGAGCCAAGCTGATGGACAAAACGAGTCTCTGAGCTGAAGCCTTTCAGAAATGATATACAGGAATTAGTGCTGATACGTGCTGATGGGGAGCTCTACTTTTGTTTCTTCAATGGCTGGGGAAACTGATCCAGGACACACTTTGGAAATCTTTTACAGCCATCTGATGCAAAGTGATTTTTAGCTTTCTATCACCTTTGACACAGGAACACTGGCATAATTTTTGTACTACTGTGGTCCTTGCCGGGGGCAGTTCATCAGATAGCAGGGATTAGGGACAAGTGAGCTAGTTCAGCTGGAATTCCTGCCCAGCTCTCCTTTTACCTCTGTGGCCTATTCTGTGATACGTACTAAATCCGAACCATATACATTACGTTCTACTATCACCATCCTGTGTAACTCCTCTTTAATCTCTTGCTGCCATTGAATAGCGTGGAGCCAGTGCTTCTAAATTTCATGACGCCATTGAATTCCATGGGGGAAATCTGGGCTGTATTGAAGTCAACAGCAAACCTCTCATGGGTGGTCAGGTTTTTACCCAGCTTTTCTTCCTTTTCTTTTTCCTTCCTTCCACTTTTCTCAAAAGAAGAAAGCCCGATTTCAAGCCAGCTAGAATTTTTGTTGAACAATTCTGTAGAGCGAAAAAGCAGCTTTTAACAAAATCGTCTATCATAGAGCAAAACGTCCATTTCAATGACATCTGATTTTGTAAAACAATGCAATGAAGTATTTCAGCAATGTTGAAATATCATGTGTCTATACTGAAGCATAGATTTATTTTTTCATTCCAAGTGACTTTTATGAAAGAAAGTCAGTATTTATTGTGCAATTCTTTTAAGTTTAAAAGGTCACTCTGGGAATGAATACTCTGATGTTACACAGATAAAATGTTTTGTTTTGACTCATAATAAACGTTTATTTTGAAATCTCAGTTCAGGTTAAAACTGCTTCGAAATAGGAAAAGAAACATAAAATAGTAGTATTTCCTAAGTATGCGAAATCTTCCTGCTCAGGTCCACATACTTTTTACATTTTTATTGAAAAATTTATGTTATGTGTTCAAATGGGCTCCCCCATTAACTTGGGAACTCCATAGAAAAATAGCAACTGCTATGGAGAATATAATTTCTTTACAGGTTTAATATAGATCGTAATGTTGGAGAAGTAGCTATCTCCAATATTACAACTCCACATATTTTCTTATTTCTACCACTGAGCCATTGCTGTTTCTGAATGCTGCCTTCCAATGAGACGTGTCTTAAAGAAGTGATTCATGTACCTACTGACAGTGAGGAAGATAACCAATAAACATTGTTTCATAAGCTGCTATGCAGATGCAAAATGGTCAATCTACTGACATAAAAAATCAAATAAAACACACTCAAGTGAAGTATGTCCAACAAAGTACATAAATTAACTTCTGCAAAATTCTCCACTCATTTGCAGAATTGAGAAATACAAAGTGTTGCTTGTAACAGGAAATAGGTATCTTTAATCAAAAGTTAATTGACCTGTATATCATATTTTTCTTACTTTCTTCTGCTCTTCTCTAACTTCAGACAAGGTTGTATCAATTTTTCAGTATGTCTTGCTGTTTCTTGGAACTGAACATCTAGTCCAGATCCTCATCGGAGATTCATTGGTTTAAATTTGAAGTAACTCCATTAACTTCAAGAGGGAATTTAGCCTGTTGCATCTGGCTCACATCTTTCGCTTTCATTCAATTAGTGTTTAGCACAAACATACAGCTACTTAAAAGCTTTCGATCTGGATGGGAAAAATCCTTATGGCAAAAGACAACAGAAAGAGCAATCCAGTGACCTGCAAGCTTAGGTGACTGAAGCCAGATGTGTTCAGCTGCTTAGCAGTCTTAACGCCACTTGTTAGGCAAGGCAGAGGCAGAACAGCATCTAACATTGCAGAAACCTTTTATGTTGCTTTGATGGCAACACTTCAGATGAATCCTAAATCTAAACTTTTTCTAATATCCCCAGGAGGAATGACCTGGGACAGTCAGTCAATTATGGTACAACTTTTGTTATATGTGTTGGAAAGATGATGCAGAAGAAAAGGTTCTTATAAATGTTACTGTTACAAATTAGAGGATTTTAGACAAGAGCTGGTTTGGCTTGAGGATAAAAAGTTAAATGAGGAGTAAAAGTTTTCACTGGGACAAATTTGGGGAAAGTTCAACATTCTGGTCACTGTCACAGCAAGGGGTTAATAGGACTTTGGTGGGAATTGGAGTGGGAATTGGATTAGGACCAGGATGGAAAAAAAACCCAGAAATTGTGGTAATTTCTACAATTCCAGATGGACATTCTTAGATAATGAACAGAACAGGGTAGGTACTGTTAAGCACATCCAACACATGTGCTTGCCAGTGTGCCATAACCCTGACCTAGAAAGACCATTTTTTACTTGATCCTCCTGCGATTACCAGAAAATCGGCATTTTTAGACTCAGTTACTCACTGTGTGTATGCCTTCAAAATTAGAGGCTTTATTTTGCCTAAGCTTACTGTTGATGTAGACTGGATTCAGATCAGTGACAAACTGTTAAAGAGCTTTACAGTCCATCTGTAGTTGTGCAAGTCATCCAGCCCTGGCCAAAACATGCTGCAGTCTAAGGAGAAATGGTGATTTTATCGTTAATGCTAGTTGGGATGAAGAAGAGTGATGCAATCTGTAACAGGTCCTTTTTTCACAGCACACGTGCGGAGAAAAAACAAAAATACAAAACACAGCACATTATAAATGACATAGGAAATGAAAACTCCCAACCACTGTTGCAGGGAAATAGAGAAAAGAGAGAGATAAGCAATCATTATAGTGCAGTCTTTTTATGCTCAATAATATTAAGTTCAGGCAAAGGAAGGGTTCACATCCTTAGACAAGGAAAAATGTTTTTCATTCCCTTTAAATTCAATCTTTCATCCTTTTCTTCTTATTTATTTGACTTCTGAGACATTATGTTCATTCAGGTGCTAAGCTCCCACTGAGCTTGAAGTAGAATTAGCTTGGGATGTAGGAAGCTGGAAACTGAGCAACTCAAACCTTTGCCAACCCTTATGAAACTAAATTAAGTAGTTAGCTCATCTCTTCTCACAGTGTCTTACTCTACAATAGAACAAAGAGCAAAATTTAACCCTGATGTAAGAGGTCAAAACAGTTAAGAAGTAAACCAATAGGAAAATTTCTCTTTATTTGACTAACAAGAGAAAGCCTTCTGTATAAACATGCATCCTCCTCCTCTTCCTAATCTCTTAAACATCCGGCCAGGATTAGGGTTCTATTGCACTAACTGCTATATAAACTCAGAAGACACAGCAGTTCTGCAAAGGCTCTTTATTTTAAATGGACACAAGGAAAAGGATGGAGAGAAAGGGATGCCGTACTCGAAAAGGAATTAAGTTTGTGAGAAATACGCTCTAAAATCATTTCCAGGCAAATTGGAGCACTCACATCCAAAACCACTATCCTTAGCTGCTGTTTATGTTATAGAGAGAAATAAATGAACGTAAGAACCACCTTTGCTTCACAGTTCTACTTTTTGTTACAGGTCAGACTTCATCAATACAGACGGCTGCTAATCCTTGCCTGGCAAGACGTGGAGGCAATTGTTTTATTAGGGGATTGTTTCACAGCATTAATCTGATCACCAAATTTGAGAGTGGGAAAGACTTTTGGAGGTTTATCATTCTCTTGCCTTTTGACGTATGGATAGTATATTAGGGTCCCCTGTTATCAATTTCTTGTGGCTTCAGGATACCAGCCAACACAGACCTCAGAGCTTCCTATCTTTTATCTTGCGTCTGTGATGACTTTTCTCCTGCAGCAAGGCATTAGATCAACTCCATCGTCAGCTTAGGGGAAATCCATCAGTTAGCATCAGCAGAGGAATGAAGAAGAATGACCTGGCAAAAAGAAAAGTAACCTCGAACTTGAGCCAAGAGCTTGTCAGAGAGCATAACTGCATCACCCAGTTTTCTCTGGGTGATGAGAGAAAAAACATGGAGGGTGAATGCCACAGCGAGCAGGATCCACACCCTCTCTGCAAACAAACACCAGCTTCAATAAGTGCCTTTTTAATGTGCATTGAGTCTTTGTGTAGGAAAAGGATGTGCAGTTGGCAAGTACAGAGCTGTAAGGGGATAGTTTGAACATGCTGATAAAACGTCTAGCTTTACTCCAGAGTTGACTTTATCATTTACCCAGGGATATTGTTAGTAGAAGATGATAGCCACGCTCTGACAAGAGACAGACAGTGAAATGTATATGAACAAAACAGCCATTGTGGTGAATTCTATCCTGTTTGTGTGGTGACCACTCTATCCATAATCACACAACTTTACAGGCAGAGATAAAACACAAAGCAGGCGGGGAGAAACGTGGGGGTAAAGAAAGGAAAAAGAGAGCACACCAAGATTGAGGGGCTCTGGTAAGAAAGACTGGCACTATCCCTCTTAAAGCCTCAACGCTAAGAAAGAAAAGGAAGAGAAAAGAGAAAGAAATCTCCTGGGCCTGTGTCCTTAGGCAGAGGGACGGCGACTGGAGCAATGGGGTGAGGTGTGCACTTTGGAAAATAAGCTTAGCCAGTTCACTTCTGCCAGATGGTCTGCAGGAGCGGCTGGAGCATGGTGGCAACAAAAAGTCAACACCATGAATGAAAAGAATGGCTTTCCTGCCCTCAGAAGAAGCTGTGGGAATTACTGAAATTAGAGCTGGGCTCATGCTACAAACATTTTCCCCTCAGTGTTCACTTGCACTGAAAGGAAAACAAATTTGCACCCGTGTGTAACATGCCTCTTTTGTATTCGCGTTCCATGGGTCTCTCCACCCACTGAGTTTTACTTGTCTAATAAAGACTTGAGGGCTGTGAATTTTAAGCTCCCGTGTCTGACAATTCCTGACTGAAGTGGTATAGTTCATTGTATTTATTATTTCTGTTGATTTAAAGCAATATAAAAAATCCTATTCAAGAAGTCTCAACAGAGCTTTAATTGTAAATGATGGACATCCTGTGAATGAAAATAATCCTAAGGAAATAATGCTGGTCGAACTGGTACTGCCTTCAGCAGAGCGAGGCCACCAGGACTGCAGTGAGCCGGAGGATGATCTTACCCCAACCTTTGCTGTAGGACCTAACTTGCGCAAGCAGCACACCAGTGGCTAAAGACTTCATGAAACCCCTCACCAGGAAGGTTTTTCAGTACATAGCACAGGGAGGAGGTTTCCCCTAGGCCCTGCCAGAGAGGCAGCAAGAAAGATTCATCCATAACCCGACTGTGGGATTTTCCTGCAGGACCAAGGTTTACGTGCAAACAGCCAAGGCGTGACAGTAGTTGCTTGAAGTGACTTAGGCTTGGTTCCATATTTACCCCTGAATGAATGAGGACAAAATGTGCTGCACTTTCCAACGCGCAGCTCATGGAGGCAGCTTCCTCCGTGCAATATGTTCTGCCTTGAACTTTGCTTCTCTGCTTGGGAGTTCATAGCCTGAAGGCTCTGACTCACAAACTCCAGTGGTCTTGGCTGCCGGAGGTTACTGCTCTCTGTCAGAGGTTACCACAGGGGTGGTAGATGGTACCTCCTCAGCCACTTTGCAGTCAGAAATGTTAATTCAAACTACTGGAGGAAGGAAGGGGAATGATGGGGTTCACCATTGTTAAATCCACCAGAGCCCTATGACTCAGAGCTCTAAAAGTGAACAGGTCCATGCACTTACTATGAGTACATGTGGAAAGCAAAAAATCTCTTAAACTCTCTAGGTAGAGAAAATAACAGCAATGATGTTTTTCTTCTTCTTCTAAGTAGATGCCATTAGAACCAGAGAGACAAAGGGTTAATCTCTTCCAGAATTCAGCACTGATTCATCCTGAAAGTGAGCTAAAGCCTGGCAGCATCTTCGGGTGTTCCCCCTGGTTTTGGCGTCACTCTGAGCCTCACTGAAAGCAAAGGTTGTGCTTCCACAGGCTTAGCCAGTCTGGAAAGAAGACTGATTTCTTCTACATTAGGAGAAGTATCGCAGCGCAATTAAAACTGATTATGAATTTTTATCTGTATATTATTAAAGACACTCGGAGTATTTTTAGTTAAATATTATAATGTGTTTAGAAGGTATTTTTATTATGAGATTGTACCAGGCCTTTAGACATATTTTAAATGAATGAGTTGCTCGACTGTAATCAAGAGTTGGGTTCAGTTTTTAAAGCCATCAGTACGAAGCTGGTCGCACACTTTGAACATCTATCCATTTGGAAGAGTCACAGCTCATTCCACAGAGACCATCAAAGAGCCAAGAGATAATAACACATTTGTTTTCAACTGATAAAGGCCAAACTGGAACCATAAATTCAGGAGTAATAGTTTGTTACCAGTTGTTTGATAGATTTACCACTCTGTGCCATTTCATGCTGAGCTTTGAGTTCATACCTTATTTTTGTCATAAGTTTTTGTTGTTCTGTTATTCCTGCTTAGACCTGTTAATATGAAAATGTCTGAACATTGAGCTGTGTGTGGAATCATGTCTGCAGGGAACAGCGTAAACTTGTTGCGGAATCTTTTAAAGCTGGACTGCCCAAAATGTGCTGCAGGGAAAAAAAACTACATTATCAGGGCAATGGGCTACTTTAAGTGACCTCATAGGTCTTCTCCAATGTTAAATTCTGTAGTTCCACCATAAGAAAATACTGATTTACTGAGCCAAAAGAAAGCAGAAACTTCTTAGGGAAGAGATGAATTTCATGATGATTCACTCTTTTTTTTTTTAATCATGAAAAAGACTGTTTCTAACCTATATCTTTCAGGCAAACCCAGAAGCTATAATTTGTCAGCAAATAATAATGCATAGGGTGCATCCTTTTTCTTTATGAAAACAGCATAAATCTGAAATTCTTCCCGCTGGAAAGAAATTTAATATTTAAAGGTAATTTGACCTGTACATGTGTGTGCCATGAATCTTTTATGTGACCTACAGCAAATGTATTTATATAGTATTATTCTGAGGATAGTTATCTCTTATTCATTTTCTGTGATATTATTTTTCTTTCTTTGACTAATGTACATTTGGCCTTCTCAGTTCCCCACTCAGCCAGAACTGTGTTAACCTTCCTATTTATATCATTTTTCCCAGTATTCAAGGTCTGGTAACTAGCACTGGACCATGTGTGGCTAATATTATGATAGAACTGTTCTTTTTTCTAACATAAAAGATATGTGGGGTTTTTTTTTTTTCAAACCCCTTGTTTCTATTGTTGCTGTTATTATTACATAACTGAGTCAATAGTGATGTGCCCGGTGAAGGGGAAAACAATGAGAGAGTGGAAAAGAACTACTTTTATTGTTCCACTTTAATTTCTGTTCCTTTGCAGAATGAATCTGTGGGAGGTTCCGATGGTTTTGGGCAACGTGTTATCTCTGACCGGATCTCCCTTGTAGAAGACGGACCCCTTAGACTGCACAGGGCTCAGCACAACAGATACATCCCCCTTACCTCCCACTCAGCCGTATTTTGAAGTAAGTCTGCATGAATTCGGAGGCCTTGTCATATCTCCCGACAACAGTGAATTTCATACGCTGAAATCCTGATGTGTGGGTCTGTTACGAAGGCTTTGATTGACAAAATGGCTTTGCCTGGGATGCCTGATGAGGCTACTGCCTCCAGCCCTGCCGCTGCTGCAAAGTTATCTGTGCTGCTTGTCAGTCAGCCCCTGGCACACCACCATTTACAGCACAGCATTTTATGGTAAATCATCACCAATTTTAGCTGGTTTTCAAACAGTGTGTGGTAACCTTCAGTGTTCAGGAGCTGATTGACTCCACAGCTCACACAGCTGTGGAGGAAGGAGGGGTAGGATAGGCATCTGGCACAATAAACTCATCAGATGTCCCAAATGAAGCTGTCCCTCCTCATCAGTCAAAACCTTCCAGTGCATCTTTGAGTTTAATGGATCTGACCTCTAATTGCTTTTAATCATGTGTGCTGATCTCCTACTTTTGTTACACTGGATCAAAACCTAAATCAGTCATTTTATCTCCCAATTACTCCCAACTGTTGGATGGGCAGGCCACTTAGTGTCTTCACTGTGGCAGCATATGGCTGCATTTACTGTGTTCTTGTAATAGGCCCATTGGCTCCAGAAAGTTCTAGTTTAACTGCATACGGTGGTATCTTATAGGCCTAGCATCTTTCAGTGCCAGAGCTATTACTTACACCTGCTTTGCAGAAACACGAGATCCAGGAGTTGGTATGTCCCATGGAAAAGAGCAGCCAAGAGCATGCGGTTGTCCCTAAAAGCAGTTTGCATTATGTTCTCTCTTCTGGTCACCTTCTCCAGGTATCCTGGTTTCATTAGGGCCAAGGAAATTCACTGGTTAAGGGAGACATACAGAAGTGACTACTGCTATCTCATCCTGTCCTCTGTGTGTTGTTGAACTGCCCTGACAAAAATCGCCAGCAAGGAAGGGGCCACAGGCTGGATGCACCTTGCTGGAGAAGGGCAGGGAGGAGCTGCAGATGAACTTTTTCTTGCTGGTTGTCATTCAGTAACAGTTGTGGTTCAGATTCTGTGTTTCAGGATATGTTAAAATTTGAGCTTGGGAAAGAGGAATTTTTCCATAGGTTATTATTACATTTTTCTGATGTCATGAAAATATAAACAGTTCTTATTAAATCCTGTTATTTAATACAAACCACACGGTTTGGGACTAAACTCTTTGGCAAGATTCTTCAAATATAACACTGGCAGAAACACAGAGAAAAAATTTGTATCTATGAGTTGTCGGTATTACTTGACACATTTTTGTTGGGAAAGCCAGCTTGGTTCAGACATAGTGTAATCATACCAGACCATTTGCCCTTTCCCCGAATCTCCCATTGACCTTCATACTCCAGTGAATCTCAATTTTTAAGCCTAAGGAAAGATAGCCTGTTGCTTCAGGATGTTGCTTCAGGCCCCTAGTGGCATTAAATGTATCGTTTAAAATCTCTTAACGCCGTAAATCAAATTGTGCTTCTTGTACAGTTGAAACTGAGGTACTTAGTGGGCTGAGGAGAAAAGAAAGCAGGCTAGGGGAAATGGTAACTAAGCATACAAAATATCTGGGAAAAAAAGGCTGAAGTGCAAAATACAGAAGTGCATTTCTATGTATGGACACATGTGCATAGATGTATGTACATGTGTGCACGTCCCCCCACCCACCTAAGTAACGTTACCCAAGGTCTGATAGTAATTGAAAAGCAAGGGGACTCAAAATACAGATATTCTTTTTTTTTTACGTCATGAAAATTTGCAGGATTTATGACCATAACATTATTTGTCTGAATGATATGTGTTGGATTTATATCTGACTACGTGTAAGTAACTATGTGTGCATCTGTATGTGCATAGTTTTGTTTAATCTGTGAGTTTATTTTTCTTGTTTCCACACGCAAAGATCTGCGTATGGGTGTAAAAAGATGTAGTTGTGATAAGTTGGTAGACATTCAAGTCGTGAAGCATATCTGAGGCTTGTCTGGGTGAATGTACTTGTAGATGAAGAAACTTTTTCAAAACCTTACAGGAACCAGACATCTCTTGCAATATTTCAAATGGAAACATTTGCTCGGACTGAAAAATTTTAGATGTTTGAGAAAATATGAAGATGGGGAATAAAAAAAAGGTACTTAAACTTCCAAAAGATTTTGGCCTGATTTCAGACCAACTGGTCACATAATATGTCAGCTGAAGTAGTAGGGTCTTCACTTTCAAGTTGACAGTGCTGTATGGAAGGGTTTATACTGAAGGTCCCCAGGAATTTCAGTCTGTGGCCTTGCAAGTTGGCTTCCTGTGCTGGACAGAAAAAAAAGAGGGCTTTGATTTCATCTTTAGCTATGGATGGACAGCAAATCCTTACATTTGTCCATATAGTATGAGAAAAAGAAAAAGAAAAACAGGGTTCCCACCATAAGAGAAACTTAAGAGCAACCTTGGCCTTTTATGTGGTAGAGATTATATTGCAGAATATAAACTGTCCACAAGCCCTAGATAAGAAGCGACCTAGGTCTGTGCTGGCCCAGATAGATATTATTCCTCCAGGTAAGACACACCGTAAACACACTTAGAAATAACATAATGAAAAAGGACTTTTTTGCCCTATTTCTTTAGAACACTTGCCTGAAGAGCACACCAGGACTGGCTCATAGCCTCATGACCCAGGACTTCACAGAATCACAGAATCATTAGGGTTGGAAAAGACCTTTGAGATCAAGTCCAACTGTCAACCCAACACCACCATGCCCACTAAACCATGCCTTGAAACCCAGACTTCCTCTGGTTTCTTGTAATGATTCCATGGTGTTGTGTTTCTTCTGTGGTCTTTCAGCTCAATGTGTTTCTCAGCCACTTCCCACCTCCTTAAAAGGAATTTTGAGAATTTGAGAATTTCCTCAAAAAAGAAATTCTCAGCCTAAAAGACTGGACTCCAATGTATCGAGGTACAGAGCATAACCTCCCAGAAATAAATTTTCCCACATGTGCAAAGTGTGAAAATTCCAATTTATGGAGGAGGGTTTATGAAAAGTGGGATTTCTGGAGTTAACAATAGGCAGTGGTAATTAGTCCTTTGGGGATTTTGTTGCGTAGGGACAGACATCCCTATTTTGTCTCCACTGTAGGACACAAAATGTCTTAGAAATTTGTTGAATCAGGAGCTAAAGTGGGTCTAGCTCTCTCCAGTCTTGTGCTGCTTTAAGAATCCTGGGAAGAACAGTCGTTGTGAGTGGTTCATTGCACCAGTCAAGAGCATGGTGATGTTTCGGCTTCCCAGAATGCCATGATTTTGAGAGATATCATGACAAGGAATATAAATATGTCAGGACCAATCTTTGACATTCAGATATGCAGAGATCAGCATTGTTTCAATGTTTGTAGATCACTTAGGAGTAATGAGTAAATTGCTCAAAGCACTTCATTCTGGCTTGAGAAGGATTCCCCAGGCTCAAGGTGAGTCTCTAAGAAAACATGGTTTCAAAAGGTACATGTTAATATTCCCTTCATTAGCTGAAACTGAGAAATGGAGAGAGCACGAGTGCACAGCAGAGCCACAGCCTCCCTTGCTCAGATGACTCACAACAAATTGTCTCCTCTGTGGATCTCCATCTGTGGAACCTTGGGGAGATCTGGATCTGTTTCTACTGTGCGCGCACTCAGATACCAACTATCACATGCACTTTCCTCTGAGGACAGCTGAATGACATGCAGGTAATACAAGCCTTTCAAAAGGACTGACATTGCAGCTTATTCTTTCATCCACTGCCTGAGAATAGAATATTCCAATGGATTTTACCAGACCCTGTCAGGTGGGAAAAAAGGAAGGATGGGCAAACATCAAATAATTTTTTTTGTTTTGTTTCTGTCTTACTTTTTCTTTTTACTTCTTATTTTTCAGGCAACCTGACTTTGAAATGGAGTAAAAGTAAGCAGACTTGATCTCACCATGCCTTGGCTGTCCTGGGGATTGAAATTGCACTGAGCCCAGAATAGATGTGCATGGAAATTGCACATTTTAAACTGATGGCTGCACAAGATCAGAAGCCGTGGCAATGCTGGCACTTTTGGCCTGGAACTTGGTAGGGCTGTGAAAAAATGTGGAGCTGCTGTTGCAAATGGCTCATTTTCTGACTTGGAGGGGAAGGACTTGTAGTTCCAGATGTACCACTTCTGCAGATCGGTGACGAGGAGGAGACTTTGGTATCAGTCCACTAGCACATCTCTTGCAAGCTGATAGAAGTTAATATAAAGCATTGTAATCTCTTTCACAGCCTCCAGGACTCATAAGAAACCATAAGAAGTTTTTCAAGCTTAAAGTATTCCATAGGATACTAAATCTTAAGTCTCCTGGAGGCCACTGGGGAAATGAAAA
Source organism: Phaethon lepturus (assembly GCF_000687285.1). Classification (NCBI taxonomy): domain Eukaryota; kingdom Metazoa; phylum Chordata; class Aves; order Phaethontiformes; family Phaethontidae; genus Phaethon; species Phaethon lepturus. The sequence continues at coordinate 70,908 of NW_010509678.1, forward strand.
GGTGTAGTTGTCACATTTCGTCAAATAAACCAGTTAGCTCCCTTTCTTCAAACTCAGTCCAGCTTGATGTACTAGGACCATGCTCATTGTTTTCCAGTTTTATTGATGTGGGTTTTTATCAAAGCAAAATAAAGCTAACCTTGGGCCAGATCCTCAGATGCTTTAAATTGGTGTTGCTCTACTTTGGCTGATGGGGCTGATTTATTTCAGCTGGGAATCTGACTCCCGACTCATATTCTCATTCTCTGTCCTCCTCCATCTCTCTAGCCCCTTAGTTTTGATTTCTGCACTTCTATTTTTGTTTAATTGTAACAGAAATAACAAAAACTATTTGTGTCTTTATCCTCAACTCTTAGCAAATGTGCCTTTGCTGTAAGTTGGATAAACAAATGGGTGATTGAAGGAGATTTGTTTGCTTTGCAAATCAGGTCTTGGCTTCTACAGAGAGGAAAGAGACTCTGCCTAAGATGGGACCTCTGAGGAAGGGGTAAAACCAAGGAAGGATATGCTCGCAGCAAATTAAGGTAAGTCAAGGGTAACAATTGATCAGATGATGAGACTGATAACAGGAGATTAATGGTGAGACTCTTTATATATACAATGAATAAGCAGAGTAAGTAAGGAGACAGCTGTTCATAACGATTCTCACGTAATTTTTGGTAGAGCTATGGAGAGAATGAGTAGTGAAGAGGTAGGGAAGAGCTATAGCAAGTATGAAACCTAAGAAAGAAAGAGAAGGGAAAAATATCATGACAGAGTGGGAAATAACGCTCTAAAGAGGAGATGGACACTTGCCCAATAACTTGCTCATTAGCCCTTGGTTTATATTCTCTGCCTCAGAATTGTTGCTTCTAACTATCTTTTCACCTTTGGTTATTAACTGCAATCACAGAAAACTAATGATCACCACCTTGCATTAAAATATTCACTGGATAGTGCCTGAGATCATAACAGTTTTGACCATATATATTGGAGTAACTAAGAATTTAAGTAAAAGAAAAATAGTCATGAGGCTATGAGTCAAATGTCTTTTAACAATTAAAGTTTCTATAGTAAGAAGAAGGTTAATTGCTGGATTCCTTGACACTCACACATGCCTGATATGTTTAGTATCTTGGACACAATTTTCCTTTCCCCACTGTCTTTTTTTTTATCTTGTGGAAGCTAAAACTTTATTATAAAATTGAAGATAAGTATATCAGTTTGTTGGATGCTGGCAGAGCAGAACACAAGCAATGAGAAGATAAGGGAATTTGGTCAAATACAAAAAATACCATGGAACCTAAACCAAATGATATCAGATAAGACCTCTACTGACTTTCTATTAAAAATGTAATAAATAGGGATCACAGAAAAAAAAATCTTTTTTTTCTTCCTGGCACTTTTTTTGTTATTGTCTCTAGTACTTCAGAAGCGTATCTGTATTAGTGCTGTTTTCCTATTTATAACAAATAAATGCAGGCCAGCTTATATTAAAGGTCTGACATGTCCAAATTAATGATGAGACTCTTTTTGTATATAATTTATAGACTTAATTATACTCTTGTGGAACAGCCTTACTGGACTGCTTAGGGACTTAGTCGTAGTATTAAGAAGTTTGTGAATCCTGAAGTCTTGACCAGTAGTTCTGAGAACATGACAAAGGCTGGTAGCCAGTTAGTGGATGGAAATTACTCTAAAATCAGTGTAAATGTTAATGTGATCTGTAGTGGCAAGGTTTGGATTTGGGTGAGTATTCGGCTTCCCAGATGTTCAGAGCTAGGCTCTGATGGCAATAGCGCAGCGTATTGGATTGGTTTGTGGAGCGCAGCATAGCTCTGTTGAAACAGTTCAGCTACATGGACTGGTGTTATTCTTGGCTGTTGGAAAGGTCTGCCACTTAAGCTGCTGCTTTACCGAGTGGGAAGAGAGGGATTGCTAAAAAAGAGAGAAAAAGGCAGAATTCCCTCTTGAGGTCTGTTATTCATTCTAAAATCTCTTCTGTTTGCCAGAGACTTCCAAAAATACAGTATGTCTGCAACGTCTGTAGGATGTCACCGATGATGAGAGACAGCTGCAGATAGCTTTACAGTTGCGTTTTCTTCACCCATCTTGGATATTTTCCTGTGGAGATGCAGTTATCCCTAGCTGGCAATTTCTGTGGCTTTAGTAACATAGAGACTCGGAATCAGACCATGAATTGCAAACAACACACATTTAATTGACAGCTTGTCCAGTATTTTAACATCTCTAGATCTTGGTATCGCCTTGCGAGGGACTCGGGTAAGCTTTACGTCAATGTGTAGAACTATAAAAATAATAAAATTTACCCAGATTCATGGCACAGCCTGTTGGACAGAGGTAGGGGAATTGCGACTGCTCTTAACAGCAACCCTCTCCTCATTTTATTTCCTATGGCACCTACAAACAGAAAACGGCCACAAGTTCAGTCTGGGCAGCACATTAGAGGTATGGTATAGCATGGATAATTTTGGCCTTGAAACCATCATGAAGTCATTTTATTTCTGAGGACATTTCGTAGACTCTTTCTGTCCAGGAATATTTTAACCCTTCTAACGTTCATGTCTACCTGTGTGGCTCAAGCCAGGTTGTCTCCGGGCTTTGGTACTGCAAAACTTTGAATGACAGGGGAAAATATATATTACAGGCTGGAAAAGGGGGAGTGCTTTTGATGGGAGAGGAATCCCGCTTGATGCTTGCCTGTGGCCTTGGGTGAGGTTTGCGTAGTGGTGTCTGCTTGGTCTCCAGTGGACAATAGCCTGTGCCGTAAAAGGACTCCATGCATAATATGGCGTATTTGCTGGCCTCTGCCTTGAAGAAACCCAGATGAGAGCTGTTTATATCCATCTAGGGACAATCTCCAGTAGGGAAGATGGTGCTCTTTGACTAACAGATATCTGTGCCATTTCATTTTATTCCACCTCTCAGTTTTATGGATCTTTTTCTTCTGCCTTTTTTTTTTTTCCTCTTCTCTCTCTTTACATTTAACTGAAATGGGGGGAGTTTTAAGCATTTGTAACTTTCTTGAAAGCCAAAAGGAGTGAAAATGATTCATCATACACTTTAATTAAATTTAATTAAAGAATGTTAAACAGAATGTGTACAAGTGTATAAACAGTGTCCATATAATTCTTTCTCCTTCACGCTTTAAGTTCTCAGTTCTTAGGCAGAATCGGGTTATAAAAAGTTAAGAGTCAACTGTAAAAATCAGATCTCAGAAAAAACATGCCAGGAGAAGAAAAAAAGACAATAAAGCCACAAAAAACCAAACAACCCTAACATATTCATGCTGTCTGCTTAGCAATAGCAATTTTTTGGTTATGATACCACACGCTGTAGGCTGACAACAGGGTGTTTCTCCACTGCCAGGCTCAATTTAGGGTACACAAATATGCACACAAACACAGGCGCACACACGTGTGCATCGCTTATCAGGCATGAGAGAGGCAGTAGGAGAAAGTGTGTCACACCCTTTAAATTCAGGTGGCCTCAAGCAGTGCCATATAATCCCAGCCTCAATTAAACTTTCCAAGGTCAGTGGTGTTCTACCAGGTCAGACATAAATAAGTCAGGTGAGAGTCCTAGGGCACTGAAAAGCCATATTTATTCTTTATCCACAGTTCATAGCTATCAAATGAAGCCTAACAGAGAGAGAGGGGGAGAGAGAGAGTGTGTGAGTGTGGCTCTCAAAGCTGCACATTTTTTTAAGCTTTTTTTTTTTTTAAAGAAAAAACACAGTTCTAACTCACCTCTACCTCAAAACTGCAGAAAACTTCACTGTCACTGTGGAAGTTTCAGGAAGACAAAGGAAGGGATTTTAGTTCAGTTTAATGTTCTGTTTAATGACTAAATTACTCAAGTGAAAGTATCCTACTCACTCTGAAATTTTTTTTTTTTTTTAAGAGGGAGTTCTCATCCTTTTAAAGTTAAATTTTGTCTATAGCTAAATCTTTACTGTGTGGAGTGTGAAACCAGATGCCGACAAAAACCCCTCCTGAATTTGGATATACAGATTTCGTGTCCTGATTCAGCCAGTAATGAAAATGGGACAATATTGCACAGTCTATTGGTCTGGTAAACAGCATATTTAATTTTCTCTTGTTTTGGGGAAGCAGAGGAAAAATAATGATATCTATATCTTAGTCCAAAAGTGTTAAAGACTATATTGGCTTCTCTGCACGTCAGACCCACTGGGAAGAGTTATCACATTCAGAGAAAGTAATTAGGGACTGTTGAGGTCCACTGATTTCTTTACTGTCTGAAGAACTAAGTGAATTTTCTAGGTGTCTATGGCTAATAACCAAATTAATATATATGTTTTAATAAACCGACATACCACAAGTCTACCTTGCTGTGCTGCATAATATTTGTATGTAGAGTTTTGACATGTGGAGTTAGTCCTTTTTCATATCATTGTTCAGTAGG
>NW_010509678.1:75360-84242 GCF_000687285.1 Phaethon lepturus
GAATTATTAAAAAAAAAAACCAAAAAACCAAAACCACCTTCTCCTAAACTCTCACTTCTCTATTGCCAAAAGGGAAAACCAACCCCCCCCTGCCAAAAAGCACAAGTACAGTCACGTTGTTATAAGCAGAAAGTGTAAGTACTTTTTTCTAAGAAGGCTCAGAGGTCTGAATCTGGTTTTGTTCTGTTGACCTAACTTGATTTACACCAGTTTACACAGTTGAGAAACTGATACATTAATGCTGCTGGGAAAGTCGTTTCATACCTTTTGTTTGTTTTTCCTTATTTAATCTTTTATTACGATTAAAATGGGGTGATCTGTCAAGTACGATCGGTAAATAAAAGGTGTATATATATTTGTTTTCTAAGGACTTTCATTCTTCTGTTGAGAAATAATTTTGAAAGTGCAATTGAGTAATAACAAAAATAAATTTTCAGATATCTTTGTGAATAATAGTGCCAGCTTTTATTCAGTGTATATGGGGGGATCACATAATTAATTATTCAGACAGTGGGTACTTATACATATGGTTTTGAATCACTGAATATATACAATTTTTGTCAAGAGTAGCTTGTAATCTGAGAAATATTCAAACACATGTATAATCACACATTTATCTTCCTTACAATAACTTACAGACTTCCAATCTGGGAATGGAAAAAATACTAAGTGATTAGCATGTCCAGACACATAATGATGAGTGTTGATTGGTTAAAGTGAGCGCTTTCCAAACACAGAAAAGTATTTGTCAAAATTGTTATACAGTTTTGGATGTATTTGCTATATTCATCGTCAAGCAGCTGTATTAGTGATTCCGATTCTGAAAATTTTAAGATAAAGTTAACATTAAAAAGCACAGGCATTAGGGAGAGTTTGCGTGGGACAAAGTGTCACAGAAAAGCGTTTACAGAAATATCAGTTTTATACGCATTCATGTTAGAAATCATTTTAACGCTTGGTATCCTTGAACATATGTGTTGAGAGTCCTCTGCTTCGGCGCCTCTGGTTTTAACATCTGTAAGTATAAAGGCAAATCTTGACAAATGTTTCTGAAGGTTTTATGTGCTCTTTACCCCAACACCGGATTGCAATCCGTGTTACGCCCACTACAATAATAGGAGAATTGGGATCAGATGATCGGTTCTACAGATTAGTGTTGAAGAAAGGGTGTTATAACAACATTCCGGCTTCCTCTTAGATTTTAACCGTATACCATGTTTCAGTGAGAGGACAAGAGGGGATGGAAAAAGAAAAATTATCTTATTGTTAGATCTGCTTCCATCATGTTTCCCCAGTTAGCTCGCAAAGATGTGTCTTAGTAGTGAATACGTTACATGTCTCATTCTTGAAGGAAGGAAAGAATTAAAGCAAACCTCAAGCAGTCGATGCCATAAGAAATTTCACCAATAGCTGGAACAAAAGGTGATTAAATGAAACTGAATCCAAGAACACTTTTTCCCTGAGAGAAAAAGATAAAAATGTTGCTTTAAGGCTAAGTTGCTATAAATGTATATAGAGTTTTTAAATATAAATCCCACCTCACCAAAGCACTCAATCTTAAATACTGGCAGGTAACAAGGCCATGGAAACTCCTTCAGCTGGAGGGACCCATTCCTCACTTAACAGACTTTTTGATAATTTACAGTCATCTCCACCATGCTAAAGACACCAATTAAGGGATATGAGCCAAGTGCTTTTTCCAGGTCCAAATCAGATTGGTTACAACATCCAGAATTATTAATTTGAAAGAAGAGGAGAGGACATTAAAGAGGGCACTATATAGCTCAACATTTTGTATAGTGCCGGTGTCTCTGATTTTTCTGCTTCTCTGTTTATTCAGAATAAAAACTTGAAGTCAGTGGCTGAAAAATAAATGATCATCAGGTTGTCTTCTGAGGAGATTCTCAGCCCAGGGAAGCAGTACTGCAGCAGGCAAATTGAACATCTCTTTATCTTTTATGGATGTGAAGAAAGTCACTTCTGAGGGCAGAGGATAAAGTGGGGAAACACGTGTAGTCTAGCTGTCATGAAATGTGGAAATGCCACAAGAATGGATTTTTAGTCATCAGAAAAGGGATCTCTTAGCCTCTTATTGCTGAATTCGTTGTGTTGCTGGGCATGTTTTACTTCATGAAATGTTTTCCCCACTTAACAAACATGGATAATGATTTGCTTTTGGTGCAGCTTAGAGTGAGAAAGAAATTGGTACTGAATTGTCTTTTTCCATGCTCCAGAATGCTTCGGGGTCTAAAAAGTCCCAGGGGTTTCTCCAGATTCAGCCTGCCACAGGGGTCCATGTAGGGATTAATCTACCGGCCAAAACCTTTGCTCTAGCTTACTCTTTCCTCAGGATCTACCCACCATCATGGGCAGGAGGACATGGCCAGTGGGCACAGCAGAAGTTGTTCAGTGCGTCATCAGCCAGTCTTTGCAGCACAACTTTTTGACTACTTTGATTACACAGTACTGGAATCAAATGCCTGTGGAAAATGAGCCAGTCTCTAATCTGCTTTGAGATGCCCTTGGACAGGGTGCTGGGGGACAAAAAGTAAAAATTATTTTTTATTATTTTCGTTATTTCTATAGATCTTTACACATCCAGAGTTAACAATGGAGGAGAAAGTTATGAACCTGTTATCTTTCACGTGTTATATTATTGATCAAAGCCAATGATGACATTACAGTTATATAAATGTTTTGCAGGCCTGTAATGATTCATGACTTTCTGTACAGTAGCAGTGTTCCTGATGTTGCTGCACTGGCTGGAGCTAATGTTCTGATTAATTCATGTTTTCCTTCCTGATTTAAGAAATAGCTTATGGCTAAAAATCCTTAGATGTTCTCTGATTTACTGCACCTTCTTTCCCCCCCCCCCCTTTCTTTCCAGCTTTTATTCCTACATATATATGTACAGTATAAATATAAGTGTTTGCAAACGTGTCAGCTTTAGAGATATCCCTGATGCGGTACTCTTGTGAGTTGTCTCTAAAGACTGGTATTTGTACTGAAAAATGCATTTTGTTAGACCGTGTCTCTGAATCTGTCATCTGATGGGGGCACGCTAATCAGCGTGTGTTTTTTGTCAAAACAACACCAAACAAATGCGGCCACATCATTTACTGGCTTGTGGAGGACAGCGGGGAGGCTGCTTCTACTGCTAAAACAACATGAAAAGTCAGGGCGATCTATCGTAGTTATAGTACAGAAACATCACACACACACACAGGGCGCTCGCGCCCCAGTTCTTGTTTCTCAGGCATTTGGGAAGGCAGTGGGTGTGATGGGTACACCTTGGGCTAACCAGCTGAATGGTCTACAGGGAACAACCTGGAGAAACATGACCTAGCTTGGTCCCTCGGTCCAAGTCATGCTGAGGTCTGAGCACCAGAACCAAAAGGCAGAAGGTGGGCTTTGGTACTCTCCTTGGGCTTTCAGAGAGGTGATTGGGGTAGAGGACAGGCTTGTCAACTGTTGTCCAGAAATATAACTAGTTTTGTTGTTTATAGCCTCTCCTTGGGCAGTAGAGGCAATGGATATCACTCTGCTTCTACAGAGCAGTCAGTGTCTAATTTTTCCTTTGAATTTCCTCAAGCACTAAAATCTAAATGTTTATGGTGGTGTCCATGTTGATTTCTTTAGTTTTAACTCAGAAAGCACTGAAGTCAAGAATAGTCTTTCCAAAAACCTTTTGTTCACGGAGGTCTTTGTTAAGGACAAGACAAACGTATTTCCTCTGCTGCAGGGACTATCCACAGATTCAATAGTGTGTTCTTTTTTTTTTTTTTTTTTAAGGTCTATTTACTAGAATTGGACTGTTTGCCAGTTAACTCTCTGGTCCCTTAGCCTAAAAGTGCTGAGGAGTGGTTTGCAAAAGAAAGTACCCACTTTGTTTTTATCTGCCATGTTGTAAACCACCTACTTGTGTCCTTTTGCATCTTTTGTGAAGCCTGTTAATAGCTGTTACTGCTAATTGCTGTGCTTAGCTTTCTGCGTTCATCTATGGGCAGAAACCAGGGAGATCAAAGAGCAGTAGTCTATGAAGTCTTGCAGTGTTCATTCTGCAGCTCCAATTCACCTATGCATGGCTGAGGTATTACACTGAGGGATGGCACAGAACACCCAAAAACAGATGAGAGGGAAAAATAGGTTTTATTTCACTCAAACTTTTGGTATGCTTCAGCTGTAGGTTCAAAATGAAGTGTTTTGCCCTGCTTTGGTGCAGGACAGTGCCTTTGGAGGTGTCCCCAAGGCCTCTTTGTTATCTGAGGCAGTCTATGAGGGATGATAAGTTTTACCTTCTCTTAAAAAAAATAGTTGCACAGAAACGTAAGACTTGACAAAACATCATGAATTACAAAGTTTCAGTCCTTCAGTAGATGATTAAAACCCACAAAATGCGTGGTCCATTCCCTCAGGACTGTGATAAAACTAAGATCTTTATTATATGTGATGTAAAATCTTAAAAATGTACATTGTTCCACCAAGTAAGAGTTGAAGGATTAAGGGCCTTCTCAGCATCCAATGCATCTGAAATTACAAGTGCCTTGGAGGCGAAAATGCTCACCGAGCCCTACGAAGGGCTTCCAATCTGATGTTACATTGGAAACCCTCTTCCACCTCCCCTTGACTTAGAAGTGGGGGCCCTGATTGACACTATTGTGAAAATTTCAAAGGATTGTAGATATTCTCTAACACAAAAAGACTTAATTTTGGATTCTGACATGTGACACAGCAATATTATTAATCTGCATTGTCCATCTGCGGTCTTTTGAGGGAGAAATAACACTGCAAAGGCAGTGTTGTTCAAATGGAGATGGCCTTGACATCGTCAATGAATTGAGTAGATTCTAACTTGGAATATACCCCCTGCAGAACAGAGAGTACAGTTTTTGGTATTTTGGTCCTTAAATGATTTTAGGTTGAGAATATCAGTCATGCCACCAGCTTTGTCATAACTATGGACTCCAATAGGGTTTAAATGACAAAACTTTTTTGCTCAGTCTTCAGCAGTCTCATTAATTCTTGTAAGAAAGACTTCATTTTATGTTGTTGGGCAAAGAATCTAAATTTGCTGTCTCCCAGGGATCTGTATTGCTTTACAGTATTCACCCGATCGCTGGCATTTTATTATGGGTTGCCTGCTCACGTAAACTATAGATTTTTGTCTCGACTCTGATGAATTGTTGATATAAAATTACCAGCTGATGTTTATCCACAGACATAGGAATAACAGTGTTACTAACTATTCTTATATGTTTTGTGTCATTATGACTGTAAGGGCTTGTCTGAATAGTAAAGATTCCCTTGAGTGGGACTCACTAGGGTAAATGACTGTTTAATAAAGACAGATAATGTAGATGAATCATTTTGACTACTTAGAGGAGCAATTGTGCTAAAGCTCCCAACTTACACAAAGTCCTTCTGAACACATTAGAGGATCAAATGCTGCCCCTTGAAATCAGTGTAACCTTGCTGCTGAGTGGGAAAGGACTGAGATCTCGCTTTAGGAGCAGGGACAAATTTTTAGCAATTTGAATTTGATTCATTTACATGGGTGAAACTTAACAGCTATCACTTTTTAAACTCTAAGAGTGTAAGTAGTATAAAAACATGCCTACATAAATGTCTATACTCCATCTTCATATGTTGAAATACATGTTTAAAATAGATTTCTGCTGAATTATATGGCTTAGTTTTCTCTCTTCTCCATGATGTGATACTTCACGCTACACTGAAAGAATAAGAATATAAGTTTATTAAGTTTACTCAGAAAACTATTCAGTCATCTGTATGAGCTCTTGGAGCTATGTCAACATTTTTTTGAAAGATATCTGAGATGATTTGATGTTTACTTTTTTAAGTACAGTATTTGTGAGTAAAAGTGCACAAGAACATTTTATTACATTTTAAATGTAATTCCTGATCCCAGGGTGCTGTCTATATAAATCTGAACAAACCTATGAAATCGCTATCTATATTAGATCAGCAAATCCTCTCAGTCCCAGAACTGGTCACTGTGTTAAGAATAAGAGGCAAAAGTGAAATTCCTTGGTAATAAAACTTCTGAGCCTTGACAACAGTGAGGTAATGCCATTTCTTGCAGCATTGCCTAGACCTTTCAAAGCACACTACTGTTTGTTATATGCCTTTCCTCTGCCCCTAAACCTTCACTTCTAAAGTACACATCTCACAGGTAACTAGTGTATAACGTACTTTTCAATCAACCTCCTAATTCACTCAGTGTAGCATGAATTTTAGATAAACCACAAAGATGCGAAATGCAGAATAAAAGGTTTAGGTTGCATGATACCACTCACCTGTTTTAAACCTTTTGCCATCTGTGGAAAAAATACAGAAAGAGCTCTCCGTCAGGGTAGTTGAGGGTGGTCCAGCTCTTCTCCCAGGCAGTGACGACACCAGACCAGCACGGTCCTGCCCCTGATCTTCTGGGGGATTTACGTCATCTTTCAGCCTGTTCTCCCTGAACCTTTGTCAGGCTGTGTGTAGGCAACTAAGTGGTGTTTCCCTTGGCTCCACCAGCTCTGCAGGGAGAATTTTGCCCTGTCAGCCCCAGTGCCTGTGCTGGTATTGCGCCGTCTTCATTCCAACAGGCTTCTGTGTTTCAACCGAGAGTGCAAGTGGGCAGCAGTAGAAGGGCTGAGATGGTTTTGCTTTTGTGCTGCCTTCTTGGTTTCATGAAGTAAACATTTGCTACAGGTGGAACACAAAGTGAATCAGATTTCATCTGGAAAGTGAAATGAGGAGACTCGCAAGGGCCTGTCTCCTAATTACCAGATTTCCCGTAACTTATGTGTAAATCCCCTAAACTAAAGAACCTAAATTCAGCATTAAAATTCGTGTTGTGGTTTGCAAGCAGATCCAAGCTTTTGCAGAGTAATTGTTGGCTGCTGCTGTTATTATTTACACTTGCACATGCAGACCGTGGTGGGCTTGCCTCTGCTGGCAGTGTGGATAGGTCTAAATTTACTCTGATCAAGGCAAAATATCCTGCTGAGAGGTTCAGGTTCAGCATCAAGCTAATAAAGCATGTGACTCTTGGACAAGAGCTGCTCTCCATTTGGCAAGCCCAGAGCATGGACTTGAGTAGGATTTCAGTTGTGTACAGTAATCCCTGTGGACGTACACAAAAATCTGAGGGGTTTAATACATGAGATAGATATATGGTAAAAATATAGTCCCACGTCAAAAATACATGCTCCAGAGTTAACAATGATAGAGTTCATGGAAGTACTTAAAGATAAAGGTAAGGGGCAGCTAGTGATTATGTACACAGATTTTTTTATTTTTTTTCCTGGCTTTGAATCAGGCTAATCTTTACTGCACAAGGTAGAGCATGGCCAATATGGAAACATCTGTTATGCAAATTCCTCTGAAATGGTTGAATGACAGGTAACCGATTGTATTTTGGAGCGGTTCCATGTAGAGTGAATCAACAATTTCCAGCAAGTCCAGAAAAAATCTGTGTGGTTCCTTTTGATGCATACACAGCTGTGAGCTTCTGTGCTGACTGCTTTCTGCTGAAACTAGAAATAGTTTAAAAAAAAAAAAAAGTATTTACACCTTAGAGGTACTGAGAAGTTTAAAAGATAGGCTGAATTAATCCTGAGATTTCCACTCCAAATTTCCAGCAAGCTTGGCTGTGGTAGGTTTTCCTCCCTCTCTCCTCTAGTCCCATATTTCTCCCCTTGAGAGCTGCAGGGACACGTATGATTGTGTCCTGGAGCAGCTTGGTCCTCTCTGTGAACAGGAGTAGGGATGGAGCTCCTCATGTGAACCCAGGGCCGGGTAGTGCCCTCGCTGCATGGGTGCATCAGTGAGACCAGCTGCAGGATAAGACCCTGGTCCTTAGACATCAGAAACTGCCCAACCTGCTCTGTCAGAAACAGGTGACGATGAAGCTTCGTGACTCTCCTTAGCACTGGGTCAACATCAGTCTAACTCTTAAAACACCAGCTCTACAGTGCTATGGACAACAGTTGAGAAGGTCTTGGGAATAAATCCTGCCAAATAGTTTTTCCTGTTTCAAAATGTTGTAGTGCTTCACTTCTGGATGGGCTTACTGCTAGCTGGCACCAGAGCTCACAGAATTAGCATTTCATGCCCATAGCATTGAAATAAATAGGAAACGTGGTTTCAGGTGAAATAAAAATGCAGTTATGCAAAGAGTACGATGATGTTTTGCTATGTTTTTAAATGTAAGCTTGGGTCAATCAAGAATCCTCATAATTTAATTTGCATTGCCCAGAGATATGTGACCCTTCCTTACAAAATATTTTACATTGCGTGGATAGCATTAATTGTAAACGTGCTGAAATGCTCTCTGCTACTGCTGCTGTCTCTGATTCGTTGGTGACCGGTACAAGGAGGCAACACGTGCTTATTGTTTGTTTTTTTTTTTTTTTAAAAAAGAAACAAAACACCACACCCCCTTAACCCCCAAATCAGAAGGATCATCTACTGCTCACATGAAAGACAGAGACAAAATCACCAATCTGTAATGCAGATTTATTAATAGTCATTCACTGGTTTTCACTGAAATACTCTTCACGTAACCTTGACTTTATTAAGTAGTCCTTAAGGTGCATTTTGAAGACAGATAATGAGTTTGGGGAATAGTCTTATCTACATCAAGCTAATCTTTAACAGCTTGGAAGGGAACTCGCAGAAACTTTTCCACTTTAAGTGACATAGCCATGTTCTAATCAAGCCTTTTAAAATGTCATTTTAATAGGAAGAGTTTACAGGCATTTTTAATAGCTATACTTCGTAGAGCAATATGATTTAAACAAAGGCAATAGAAAAAGTTATTGAGTTTTTAATAGTATTAATGGGGCTGGAGGGAAGTGGCATTGGTGAAACAG